>NW_027045382.1:785000-868284 GCF_963576615.1 Watersipora subatra
TTTATTGTTTGCATGCAAAACTTTAGCACAGAATAGAAAACCATTTTAATATTTAACAATGCTCTTTAAAACACAAACAAAATTATTATTAATGAAGTATCCTTATTCAGCTTTAGTCTTGCTTCATGCAATGAAAACAACTTCTCTATAAGATATCACTGTTTTTCTGCAACAATGCTTTATTCAGTTGCAGAATTTAAAAAAAACTTTAGATAGGTTATTTTAAAATCTAAGCAAAAATCTTTAGCTGTTTTATGGTTATAAAATACCTGCAAATTTTCCAAATGTATAAAAGGAAACCTTATTGCAAATATCGTTCACAATAAACGAGCTGCTCTGTTTAAAGATCGGTCTATTGTTAGGGCAATGTTAAAAGGACTATAACTATGTTTCCATGGTGCGCAGTACTGCGATGCAGCCCCCTCCGAAGTCGAAGGGATTGACACGTTACCATGCTGCGCAGCGGTTTTCAGCAAATTAGCCAGAGAAGAGACATTGTATAAATCGAATCGCCTGATGGAGAAATTGAATCGATCACGGATACCGAACATCAGAAAAGGTCTTTTTATGCTTCTGTCATCATTATACTTTTATTTACAATACACAATCACAATGTTTTACAAAACTTAACACAATTTTTACAAAGTAATATATTTTTAATAAGAATTTTTTAAGCAATATATTATTTAAACGTTATTTAGAACGTGCCTCCTGTTTCTCGAAAGGTGTTGGCAACGATAACAAAGTCTGGGAAAGTAATCACCTCATCCTTGTGGGCGCAGACCATAATTAAATATAGGTGAAAGAAAATCAGATTAGAAAAAAACAAGATTAGCAGGATAGCTTTTGTACTATTTCATGGCCCTCGAAGAATCCGTTTTCATGGCATGGGAGATATGTGCAGCCACTGCGCAGTTGCTGTTTCCTTGTTGCAAATTTGCACAGACTTCGCACTGATCAGTGCGCAGTGATTTCAGTGCGAAGACGCCGTTTCCATGATTCGGAAAGGGCGCAACTCCGAAGCACTGCCCATCATGGGAAAATAGTGTATGTCAAAAACCCTCCTAAGAAGGTTGAACTGGCTAATTTTGAGCACCTAATATTACTGCTGCAATATTTGGGTAGCCCTTTTGCTAGATTAATTAAACGCTCATGCTCTAATATTGTTCGATTCATTTTGGTTCAGTAAATGTTTGTTCCAGCTGTCTCAAGCCATTTTTAGTCCTAATAGTCAAAATAGTCCTATAAAACCACGGGTATGGGTACGCTGTAAGCCTCATAAGGACACAACAGAGAGCATTTAAATCCAAATTGCTGATTACAGCTGATGTCTGATCAGAACTTTAGAGGATAAAAATAAACTAACTTGAATTGCATAAAATTTGCAAAGTTCTCACAATTGTATTCACATAGTTAAACAGCTGCAAAATGGCTGAAGACTGTTTTGCCATAGATATGTTGGAGATAATATTCATGACCAGGGGAGTGTCCTACTACATGACTGACCCTGACACTATATTGAACTCATAAGTGATGTTACCACTTATACCCCATACAGAGTGAAGTAGAAGTAGCAGGGATAGCTCAATATGTATGTGTGCCTGTGTGTGTTGGTCTGCGTACTGCTACTCATGTTTAATTCTCAGCTTGACCTTTGGTGTATTTTAAATGCCAATGCGCTGGCTGAAGCTCACTACCCTTTCTTGAAGGTGACATTTACGAGCCTATTTAAGACCTATTAGCTATAGGAGACTGGGCAATGCAAAGCCGTGATGTATTATATAAATAGCCGCATGCTTTGTGACAGAAGGGCAATGCTTTGTTCACTTGCAGCTTGTCAGGCAAGTGAGTCATCATTGTTTACACTGAAAGAATCAAGAGACATTTTTGTTGCTACATGTAATTCGATATAACTACTACAGCACGCAAGATATTTGTTTCAAATTTTAGATACAACGCTTATACACTATGTATTTCCTACCCTGCAAATTTATAAACATAAAGTTGAATATTTCATATAAAAAGTGCGAGTAAAAGTGTATATTGATGCACATGTATTCCAAAAGATATTGCAAAATTATCAATGTTGCCATATGCTATGGGCGAACATGGCAGATAGCTAGGTGTACAAACTGATTTCAAATGCATACACACTGGTACATCGTACGCTGATTGCAGTCTGCCATGAATATAAATGTTGGGTATTGGGTGTTATGCAAACAGCATCAGCAGACTCGTAGAAAACAAGCGACAAATGGTACACTTTTCTAGACATACTGTGAAAGGCTACACATGACTAAAGACGACCAGTCGGCTGAGCCATGATCTGAGATTCCCTTGTTAGCTGCTACTTTTGTAGCCTCCTGATGAATTATAATCCTGAAATATCTGGAGGTGATATTTTAACTAACGTTGCGCTGTGCAGTGGAACGAGCATGGAAATCCCTGATGCAAATTGCTTTGTAAAACCGATGAAAGAGTTTTAGTGACCACCAGCTTGTGTATGTCTGCAGTGATTCCTTGTAAGTCGACACCCTGCCGTATGCTCAGTTCTGAGCCTAGACATATCTTTGTGATGACAGGATGAGGTGGAAACAAACCACCTCTATCTTTTACACTGATTAGTATCTCATCATCCCCTGATGCTTAAACCTGGACAGGAGGCTATAAAGCTGGTGCAGTCATTGCAGTTGAGTTTTAAGCTCTGTACCTCATAACCTGCTAAATAAATACCATATGCTAATATTATTATAAAAAGCATATGTATCAACCATAAAATAAATTTAACTACATATCGCTGATCTGCTGCAGTATTATTTCAAGCCACTCTGCTTTCTGTATATCTGCTTTATACACTAACAATAAGTGAAAGTAGCTAATACCAAAATACATTTATATACCCAAATTATGCACCACAATATGAGCAGCCATGCAGTTTAGCATATGCAGCAAGGCTGCAATGTGTGCCAGATATTTTGTTTTGTAGAAAACCTGGATATATTGGTCATATTTACCTACCGATGCACTCCACTATGTTCGAGCCAGACCTTGACAGTTCGATTTCCAGCTGTTCGCTTGATTCCAAATCATCATGGAAGTCATCGTCACCTTCTACATGACTCTTTCTTGGTTTAGATGAGAGAAGTAGGGGCAGGAGCCATCTGTGTCATTAAAATCAAGTTTTAATTGCATAACACAATTGCAAAGAATGCTATTTTTAATAAATTTCGGTAGGTCTCAGGATCTTTTCATGAGTGACATCGGAATACTGTGCCAAAATTTATCCCAAGTTTCCAAACCAGCCATTGTACCTACCACTTAGATTTAATAGCAATTAATTTTAAAAATATTATTAAATTCACATAAAAGCTTTGCATCCATAAAGCTGGTTGCCGTATGACATTAAATAATACTCAGCATTTAGGTGACTGAATGGCATGTAGTAGAGTCGCAAGTGGTGATAAGTGAGCATGCTAGTCACAGTAAATGTAATAAACATGGGCTAGTTAAGTTGAATCAAAAAGCACTAGAAACAGTATTGCTGTTTTTCTAGCAAAAAAGCCATTTTAAAGCTGATCCAAAAAATAGGTGCGAGCTTAGCAACAAGGGTAGTTACCATTTTTAGAACACATTCTCCTATTCTGTAATATATTTGATTGTTAATGTGTTTGCTTGCAGATTTCGATGCCATCTACCAAGTCCAGCATACTAATAAGTTAAGACGAAGAATCATAGTGCTATACTTTTAAAATTATAAAATAAAACACATTTGTCTACCTTTGGGTTGTTATGTATAGAGTTCCATTATAACATGTTTTATAGAGAAAACAAATAAAGCAATTGAGGATTTCAGGCCTATGCCAACAATAATAAGTCTGACAAAGATACTGATGCTCAGCAAACCAAGCCAATCAATGATTAACCAGATTTTTGAGAATACAATAGAAACACTCATGAAGAGATCTGCCATCTTACAATATTCAGTTATGAGATACACAGTTTTACAAGCAACTTGTGTGGAGTATAGTATGGAAGTTAGTGATGTACTTGCGGTTATTATACAATGTATATAGTTAAAATCAATACACTCAGATTTTCAACAGTTTTGCTGGAAACAATTTGCTGTTAGAAAGTTGCTGGCAGCAAAATCACAAACTACTATCTACAACCACCACAAACATGCTGCTTCAGTAATGAACTTGTCAATTGAATAGTTCACTGATGACATAGAAATTGTAATGACCCTCTGTTTAAAGGATTATTAACTATAAGTGCTGGATTGGTGGTTCAAGTAGTTGGTTTATGATTTGCGAATTTATAAAGGACTGTATTTTAGGTGTAGATTTAATGTCAAGAATTAGACTGGTTTGTTTTAGTTAAAAAACTTTAAAACAGAATATATTTATTAAAAATTCAAACTTTCAATTGCAAAAACATGAAATATATGAAGGCTAATCAAGTCAATGGCCGATGCTCATTGCGCAAGTCTAAAAATATAAAGAGTGATACAAGAGCAGAGTGATACGTAGAGCGTGAGTAAAATATGGAGTTCGAATTGTTTCTGATCTACACAGGCTTATATATGTTTGCCTAATCAGTCAGGCAATCGTCACATCCGTAGATCACAGACGATTGGGCGCTGCAAAGTTTCCTAGGCTGTAAGCGAGTAAGTACAAGGAAGCAGATAACATTTATGCTAAGCAGTAAAATAGCAGGTGTTAGGAAGTTGGAATAATAAATTTGCAAGTAGCCTGGGCATGGCTCTCGTGGGGATTGGGAGAGAGAGCCTGGGACACATCGCAACACGCGGGGAAGACAACTCTAAAAGCCGACTTCTGAAGTCGCTAATATCACAATCGTTATTTCCGAAGGAGTATCATGTGACGGTCTTATTTATGATCTCCGCGAGTATTATGTATTATTTTTAATCTGAATTGGCAGCAAACAAACGCTGGTTAGTAAGTATGAAATGTTGGTTGCATAATAAATCAATAACGACGGTTATATTATTTCATATGTTCAATTCATTATGTTTTGATTTAATTATAATAAAAAATTGAATCAATTGAATAAAAAAATTCACAATAACAATACAAACATAGCAAACGAATAGCAATAGAACAACAAAAATGAATTGCACGCTGCTAGTAAAGAAAAGTTTATCTAGTAAAAAGTAATCTCAGTTTTATTTTACTCACGAGTATTATTATTCGCGACAGTTATTATGAACAACTCGGATCTACCACTGCAAAACGGTGCCATCTGAAAGCAAATACTCTTTCCGAAGCCAATAGGAAGAACTATAAATTGGTCAAAACCTGCGATAATATGTTGTAAAACTTGAGACTGTTTTGGTCTCAGTGTGACTATGCCTAGCTTTGATAGATGAATTTTGAATGGCTCCATTTTTATCAGTATAGGAAATGAAACTGCTAACGTGAAAACGCAAGAGAATAGTAGCCTATGGTTCCTATCGTTTTATTATCAAACGAGGTATTTCGTAACCACCCAGCCTATCAAAAAAATAGCGCTTTTTACTAGATCAAGTCACGTTACCGTGACAATAAGCTTTTAAACGCGCCACATCTAATACATCGTGAGATACGAATCTAACGACACGCTTCCATTAGTATCAGTCTGAGCGTCATATGTAACATATGTCGCTCGTTTTGCAGAAGTTATCTTACCTTTTTTTCGCTATGTGTCCCAGGCTCTCTCTCCATATCCACCACGAGAGCCATGCCCAGGCTAGCTAGCAAGAGTCCAGAAAGCTGTTTCCTAATCACATCAGAAATGGTTAAATAAAAGGGGATGAGTGGTTATGTAAGAGGTGTATAATACTCTTAAGACAGGATGCATAAATACTAATATAGAAGTTGAATAACATGATGAGTTCCTTTGTTTCACAATGACAAGTATTCATGGGGTGTGTAACTGAAGATTACAAATGCTGGTCGCTTCACAAAATGGCACCATAATGCACGATTATATTAGCTCAAAATTCAAAGGCAGACACTACCACTGAAGCTGCAATAAATTAGAACTGGAAACAATTGCCAAAAATGAACTAAAGTCAGATATATGCTTCTACTGAGAATACCCTCTAGAGAAGAAAAAAAAACATCAGTTTCTATTAAGCCCCTACAACAAACTAATAAGCATTAAACCTGACACCACTGCCCTACTAGAGCAGATACACGATGTGACCAACCAACAATATTCGTTATAATAGCTTTTGCATAACATAAGTTTCCTCCTAAAAGCAGAAAGCTAAATCTAACAGACTAAAGCTGCGGTCACAGCAGCCGATTTTGGGTCAATTCTCTGACCAATTTTTCTACTGACCGAGAATCGTATCGTGTGAACAGCGCAAACAAGCCTGATACCGATATAGTCCAAAGAGAAAATTTTTTTTCAAAGCCGATATTCTATTTGAGTAGCCAATGACATCTTTTTTACCGTGAGTCATAGTGTCATTAAAGCCTGGTTTCCATATGACAGCACAATGATCGTGTGCAGCCCAGTGATCGTGCACAATGCATTTTATAGGCCGCAATGCGGTGTTTCCATCTCGCGCGTAGGCACCACGCTTGCATTGGACAGAGTGGATAATTTCCTTACTTTTTCGTAGGAGAGACAGATTTCTTCGGAAAACAGCCCTCCGTTTGAATTATGGGATGGGTTGACAAGGTCTAGCGGTGTATTGTGGGATACATAATCGTGCGCACCCATCGCAAGGACCCATTCTGTTGGATCCTTGCGATTAGCGTACGCACGTCGCGCTATCGTCATGTGTTGAAGTTTCCATATCACAGCTGGCCTACGCACGCAGGACGTCGCGGCCTTGTGCTGTCATATGGAAATCAGGCTTTAATATGAACACCATATTTGTCTTCACACCTGTGTATGCTATTGTCATAGCTTCACTCATGAGTAACAGCAACCCGGAAAACTGCTGTGGAACATATAACTGCTGCCCACATTATGTTAGCAAAAGATCGTCCTCCTTATGGTTATCCATTATTAGCGATGAGCAGTGCAAATAATCAGGCAGTTTGCTAAAAAAGTTCACTAAAAACATTGTAGGAAACAGTCAGCAAAATTCAAGGAGTGACTCACTAAAATATATCAGCTAAAGTTATCTGACCCTGCAAATAAAAAACGGACAAAATCACCCACTCTCAGATCAAACTTGGCCTCTGCACAATGGCTGATCTGAACGCAGCTTAATACTAAAGCCTGGTTCACATATCGATCTCGAAACTCTGGCGGTAACTTGCGCAGCAAAACGCTTGCGGCACTAGGCTTGGTGGCATATGTTCACATATAAGCTACATCGCTAAACATAATCGAGGAATCACATAAAATGTTCGCTCGCCATGCCGTTTCTATAATGGTGACCTTCACCTGTACGAGCATTACATGAAGGTTTTGCCTGCGGCCTTTTGCGACATTTGAACAGCCCTAAACTATTGCGAGGCCGTCTGCAACTATCGGCGGTCCTTGGCTGTACCCGGCGCATAGGTTCCCATTTCACCGCTAATAGCATGCGGTGCTGTCGCCAGTACTTTGCGACGTGTATGGGAACAGGTGAGTGACCAGAGCACACATACACACACACAAACAAACTGCTTATGAATCATTCAATAAACTAGTGGACAACCAAAGCGACACAAATGATTGTCTATCCTGGTTAGGTTATTAAACTATTGAGGCACTCTGCTTGCGCAAACTCTAGTGCGTTCTATACAAGAGGTCAGAGGCTTTTCTGCTCCTTCCAACCTCGGACAAACAGCACAAATAAGCCTAATTGCCAAAGAAATAAGTATAACATCATAATTCATGTAGTAATTGGACAAGCACTGATCATTTTTAGTACCAAAGATGGCTGTGATTCTTTGTAAAGTGATTAACCTCATCCTATTCTGATATTCGATATTCTAGAGCACTTGCACTATTTAATTGAAAAAATAAAATAAAAATCATGACTAGGCTGAATTATTAATAACAGTGACTATATACATGTAGAAACGTGTGTATACAAAGGTTACTGCTGCAGCAGAAGCTACTTTGAAAAACTATTGAAAAAGTTTTTATGGACGATACCAGTACAAATGTATAGCAATGAAGCACACCACGGTACTTTGTAGATTTAGCGATTGCTTTATAAGAAACCGAAAATAGGAATGTAGCAGGACATCTGAAATTGAAACGTCACATTAAAAGAGAGGTAATGGATTTTAAAATGACTTTATAAAAATGAAACAAATGGTAATATTAGTTAATAGTAAAATTTACATATACATTTAGTTAGTAACCTACAATCGCAATACGGATACCGAAAAAAAGATGGCCGAAAATCACAATCTTGTGGCTAGTTATGCGTGTTTGCAAACTTGCGATTACAATCTTCGCAAGTTTAAATCCTCTGCGAAGCGAATTTTTTATTACTAAAACTATCCGTATACAACTGGACCGACCGACAAACGCTCACATTTATATATAGATTGAATGTCATCCGCTGCTAACAGTATTGCATTGTAACATATTGCCACAATTTATTTTACCATTGCTTTAACTTATTGAATAATTATATTAATTACACTAACTATCATGGTTGTTTTACTTTAATTTTGGTCAGCTGCCAATGACATCTTCGATAACAGAACGACTTTGGAGAGACCTCTGCAAAAGGCTATGTAATATTGTATAGCCCTTCGGACCTCTATAGAACCTCTCAGCTATGTATGCATGTATGGACCACGTGATGTAATGGAAGGTGCACCAGTAATAGATTCGCTTACTTGAAACACAGCCTTTTAGTAATGTTGCAAAGGTGACACGCTAAAGCCGTGGTCACGCGATGACCGAACTGACTTAGGTTTGGAGGTTAGTTTACTTTGGGTCGGCTAAGCCACATGTCACATGGCATCCGAAGTCAGTTCGCCTCCTAGATACCATACGCATGGAGACAGGACACTGTTTCATTGGTAGTTTTTATGTATTTAAACTAAATATTTCTATTGTAAACAAAAAACTTTGAGGAACAATTATTAATTATTATTACACAGCAGACTTATCAGAAGATCGTTCAGCTGCTCAGAATAAATCACTCGATAGAAAAATTTTGCCAAACCTTCCATCAACAAAATTATACTTTTTGTTAATATATGAATGTTTTTCTATGCTGAGTACATAACAAACAAAAACAGTCTTCATCATAGTACTGTGGTTTTACATAAATAAAACAGGCAACGATTATTCATCAGGATGAGTATGACACATTACTTATATTCTACAGGAAATAAAACCACAACCATTTTTTAACATTTATGCAAAACTCAAGCACAACATCTTACATTCATGCAACACAATCACAAGTCCGGGAGAGCCTGGTCATAAATTGTTTGATGTTGTTTATTTAACCAAATAAAAAGATCGTCCCATTTCTATTTACCTTTGCTCACACGCACGTAAATAGAAATGTGACGAGTGCTCGGTAGAATTTTAACCAGCCAATAAACGCAAGGGTTCGACCACAAAATTTTGAGCAGGATCGAAATGGTTCGTTTCAGCCAGAAATGTCTTCGGCTGAACAGTTTACAACTGACAGCGACGTTGTTTTGTGTCGTTTAGTTAATTTCGGCTCCCACGTGACCACTGACCACCCTTAAAGAGTATTGATGAGTAAGAAATTTGTAAGCTGCGAGTCTAAGATACACCGGTAATTGCTCAGTTGAGCGATAATCCCATTGAAATACAATTCTTGGATAATACTGTGATAGTGTGGCATCATGCGGATCGATCACCCATAGACTCCCCTTCAATCTATTGCATGTGCGTTTCTATTAATAAGACAAAACTGTCACTATAGAGCTATAAGCTGGGCTGACTAATACTTTTTAACGAATGCCATAGCTGTTTAGTAGTTAAAAGTTACCGGAGAAGTGGAATTGTCTGCTCCAAGGAGAGATAGCTTTATTGTTGCAACAGTATGTGTAGACGTGAACAGAGCCGTATAGCACCCATGTGAGCTCTATGACTCTGAGAGTGAATTTTAAAAAGCTGAAGTTTTTGTTGTTGATGAAAAGCAGCTTAGCCTCCAAAGCTTTAGTTTTAGTTTTAAAGGTTGACTTGCGACAAAATTCACATTACAGTTATTTGGTATCAAAAGATTCACCATGTCTTACATTGTTGTGTTGTAGGTGCCAAATATGTGGAAATGTGATTACAAGCTCTTGAAAGCTCAAAAACAAAAAGCCGCCGTAAATTGGAATCTGTTTATTTCTCTGACGTAGTTCTGACAGTTTGGTTATTGTCTTGTTACGTGATGTTCTCATGTGAATTGAAAGGCCAATAAAAAGCTCCATATAAAACTTATCGTAGCACTAGTTTATGACAAACACTTCGGGTTTTACCGAAGACCCCATATCAAATATAGATGCGCGCTACTTTCAATTTTGTTTTGGCTTGATCTAATCGTCACGTCGTAATCTGATCATGTGACCCAATACTTCGCAAATAATTTTTGCAGCAATTTTCGAATATCACATGTGACCAACAGGCTCGTCATGATTATCAGACAATGATATGTACGCCTTCGAACTAAGGATAGAAAGTTTAACGACTTTTTACGGTAAGTTATAATATATCAGAGCTAAAAGTGACTGCATTACAATGACGATAAAATAGACGCGTAAGAACAATAGACCTGGTTTTATTGAATGTGTGAAATATATTTGTGAAAATATTTCGACGAATGAGGTTGCATGAAAGTGTAAACAGAAACCATCCTGTAACAACTACGTCCCATTTGAGCCGCTTTGGAAAGAGAATTCAGACTACGGCGGTCTCATGTGGCTGCGATTAACTGTTGGTTTTTTTAGCTTTTAAAAGCTTTTAATCACATTCCCATATAATTTGCACCTACAACACAACAGAATAAGACATGGTGCATCTTTTGATATCAAATAACTGTAATGTGAATTTTGTTGCAAGTCAACCTTTAACAATAGGTCATATATAACAATCTTATTTTTTGTTCATGAAATGACGAGAACACCTATTGTAGGTTTTCGTAAACAGTGTTAGATAATACAGTGTGATATTCACTGTTCTTTTGAAACCTTTGGCTCAGTTTTTGTCGTTGCTTGTCACAGTAGATATTACAAATAATTAACACAACAATGAAGTGTTCAGTTATTGTTATTAGCTTGCTTATATGACATTGTCAATTTACTAAACAAATCTTCCTTTTGCAATTACAAAATAGTTTGCGCCCATCTGGGGCATTGGTCAGTAATGACACAAGAAACAACCATCGTAACCGAGACTGTCAACTTGCAGAAAATTCTCACATAGATGATTTATACAGCTTAAAGGCAATTACGCGGCTATATCAAACAGTCAGTTCACATACCCGTTGAAATGATTGTTGTATTGTCAGATTTGCTCTTTACAAAATAAGAAAAAGGGGGATGCACCTTCAAAAAAATTTCCAAACCTTTATGCAATCTTGTTGTTGAATTTAACTCGAAGAGAGATTATCTCATTTATATCAAATTGTAAAAATCACAATTAGATAAATTACAGAATTTAAAAATTACAGTTACTACATGGTCATGTCATAATAATTAGTCTACATGTATTTGCTAGAATAGACCATGGATCCGCATAAAGTTACTTCCACTTGGCAATGCTTAAATAATTTTGGCAAAGATAAATTTTCTTAGAATTGTGTAACATATTAGCAGACAAATCACTGAAAATTATGTTTTTTTGCAAGGAATTTTAGAAGTGAAAAGGTTGCTTTGCTTGTTGTCTGATGGATTATTTTTGGACTCAACAAAGTTTCATGCTGTAAATAAAAAATGATTATTGAGTCTTGACTGACAACTTGCAACTTCGTTTTTCTTTTCAGTCAGTACAATAAATAGTTGTGTAACATAAACATGATGTACTGCTCACAAAAGAATCACCTCAAAATCTCTTTCTCATAAAAGAGTCTTCAACTTATTCACTACGTAATTCATTTTAGGTTGAACATAATTAATTTGTATCAACAAAAGCCATTCAAACAGCTGCTCACAAAATGGGTCAGGCCAAACAAGGCAAGTCTTCGTCGGATGCGATGAAATTCGTATGCTCTCTACGAGCGCGTTTCAGAGCTTTTGTGCTTATAGATGTTGGGAATCATCCGCAATTAACGTTTCACATTAAATGAATACAAATGCTATATATATAATACTTATAAGAATCCTTTACTGTCAGTTTCACATGAGCACACACTACAATAGTCTCCATACTAAGCATTTGAACCAAGAAAATTTGAATCCATTCACTTGTAGCTACAAAAAGAGAACCAAACCACATAATATAAAAAAGCTCCAATGAGGGGCTTCCGTCTGATTTAAATTGTCTGTAAGCCCCACAGAGGGGCTTATAGTAGTGCATGAGTTAAATCGGTCACCACAAGGCAAATATGGTATTCATTATTCGATATCAAGTTGATTTCAACCCTTCGGGCACCATTTTCGCAGGTCTGCGAGTGTGCAGTGGCTTTGTGTAAGGCAGTTTTATAACTGATCAACAATTTGAGGTTTCTTACCAAATAGCGTCAAATCACGTCCATTAGTAGTGAATAAATCACTCGGCGATATTTATTCAGAACTCTTTTAGCAGTTTTAACACAACATCATGAGTATAGGCAGCGGTAATCACATCGGTAGTTTCAGAAAAAATCACCAACTTGTCGGAATCTCCAACAGGTATTCGGCGTTAAGTATGACTCGCTTGGTCTTCCATAACCGTGGTTTTACGACGTTTTGTCAGTTTACGTCTATTAAATCTTTACAAAGAGATTAAACGCGTTTTTGTATTACTGTATAATGAACCAAAATATCAACCGATATTGTTTGTGGGCATATACATAGAATTTAGTTATAACTTTTCGGAATTTATGAAGTTCGATGCGTGGGAAAGCTAAAAATCCGCATCGTACTCCTTCGAAAGAGTTCGAAGGTATGCATTTACATCGTATTATGCCTGAAAATATCGGACAAGGCAAAACTAGGAGGAGGAAATATCCGCCATATGATTTATTTTTCCGGTTGTTGTAGTTTAATTAATGATTTAACGATGCTTAACTCATCTGCAATACTTGCAATAAAATTCACAATATAGTAATAAATGATATTGACGCTTTTTGCGATCGTTATTGCTGGTGAGTAAAGTTTTTTGCATTGGTACAAATTCAAGTTTTTCTCCGTAAATAAAACCGAGTGTTAAAGACTGTGTTTCTAAATAATTGCACTCCATGGTGGTAAACTGCAGTGGATTATCGTTCTTGGATGCGTTTGACGTTGGAAAACAGCTTGAAAAGCATTTGCGAGTCATAGAATGGATATAATTTGTCTTTAAAATGTCACGCTTCTGTAAACAGGAATTCATTAAAAAGAGTAGGCCTATGGCACTAAAAGGGTTACATGTTGCTTTCGTTCTTTAACTGTATCTCTGTGCTTTAAGAGAAGTACAACTTTTAATATGATTTTTTTCACGTATCACAGCGATGTTATCGAATGTCTTAATAACTGATAAAAACACTTTTGCTGGTTGAGCGAGCTTTTG
This sequence comes from Watersipora subatra, assembly GCF_963576615.1. NCBI lineage: Eukaryota > Metazoa > Bryozoa > Gymnolaemata > Cheilostomatida > Watersiporidae > Watersipora > Watersipora subatra. The sequence goes on from NW_027045382.1 coordinate 798,627, forward strand.
CTAATAGAATTGAAATGGCTTTGAAGCCATATATGCGTAGAAAAATGTGTAAAGCATGTTACTGAGTAGTAGCATGTATCTTTTGATTTCATTACCTACTTCAGAGGCATTGTTGATAATAAATCTCATTGCGAGTGACTGTGTGCTGTGTACAAACGGAGTAATGGTGAATCATTAATAGTTTTTGACTGCCATAAAATAGAGAAGACAACTCTGATGTGACAAACTCTGATACAAGTTTGAACGCCATTTCCTAAACTTAATTTGAAGAATTCTTTCTTTGCCATTATTTTTGTCTCCAAAATTGTCTCCATAAAGATGAAGATCTATACGCATATATCAAATGAGTAAAGACATGTTTGTTAGTCACTGAGCTACTAAACTTGTTATTCAGTTGGAAAATGTTGAGCAGTATTAGTAGTGACCAACCAGCAGTTTTTAGTGGCCAGATTTAGGGTTTGCAACTACAAGGTTATCGGTTCAATCTCAGTCCAAGTCCATAACCATTAGATTCTTACCATATAGATAGTTTATCGATTTGTTGTTTGCAAGATCTCTAATGTGGTTTGTTTGCGATTTTTTAGAATGAATCTCACAAGATCTGGCCATTATCCTTGCAACTAATCGTCTAATCGTTATCTAGTCAATCACCACTACTATGGTCAATTTGCCAACCATACACCGGTTCGGCTCAACAGTAAATTCTCCATAACCAATTGAATCGGTATCAATAAATGTGGGACAGGTGAGATCTAGACATATTTCTTGCATTTTTCCATCACTATTGCAAATTTTCCATGTCTGTGTTTTTATTATACATGTTGTAGGCTTACTAATATGTTATCAATATGCTTTAATTCAGCTACATGGAAAGTTTGTTTATTTGTGTCCTAAGCCCTTAACGTCGTGACAACCATATCAAATTCGATAAACATACCATATAATATTCAGTACATAAGACCAGTCCTTCTACTGCAATGTCGCCTCGCGCACTGACCAGTGTGTATTTATGCTACACCTACAAGCTTCCAGCTCGCTGCGCTGGAAGATGTTACCATAGAGCATTTGTGTTTGAATCCCAACAGTGACTTCGTTTCTTTCATGAATTTACATAGTATTGCTGCGATGTCTGCACAAAAATATGACGGTAATGTAATTCATGGCACGATTTCTAGTAAAATTCAACTTCAAAAACCGTTGCAAATCAAAATTACATGATATCACATATAGGAATTTATTTATAAAATAGTGAAATACCAGTAATCCTACTCAATGTGAGCTGATTGGAACACCAGGTCCCCATTATTCACCATTCGAAATGTCATCACTAGGATTCTCTTCTGGAATTACGTGATATGTTTTGAATTTGATGTTGGTTTTTGTAGTATCTGCCTACAAGGCCACACTTCAGTAATCCATTTGACACATCTACTATTGGGCATTCACACCTTTTTCTTGTACATGAATCACGATTTCTGACAGAAATCTGTCTTGCGGCATTGCTACTCTGTTGAATACCTATTATCCGAGGTAGCGGTTTTGTTCTTGTATTGAGGTGAACCAGTACGTTGGTTAAGGGCTTGTTTTTTGTTCTCTGTGATCTTCACTATAACATGCTACTCTCAGGCTTTTGTTAATTGTAGTATTCCCGACGGCGCCAAAAAAGGCGTCCTTACTGATGGTGTTTTGAATGCCATTTCTTCAGCTACGCATTGCCCGCCTCTGATCCCGATTGAACTATTAGCGAATAAAAGATTTGGGCCATGGAAGAGGTCACGGTATGTACATGTCAAAACCAGGATTTTCGAACCAAACTTCAGATCTCGACTTGTACTCTTGAATTTACGATAGATCTATAGTTACTCTCCCTTTAACTGTGATTTTTGTTATTGAAAGTTGGAAAAATTAGTTTCAAATTTAGAAATGCTGTAGTACAAAACGTAGATTTTTTTGGCAGATTGGAAGCACATTTCAACACTAACTACCTAGCACATCAGAATTTTAGGCAGAGAAAATATGGAAATCTAAGAGTTGTGTGCACGTGTACATAATTAAGAAAGCAACTCTTGAAAGTTTGCATTGTGTTAGATTATGTATAACTTTTGATAAGCATGTTAGGTTGAGAATCGTGCTGCCTTTTACCAAAATGTCAACTTAGAGCTAGTAGTGCGATGTAATTTCTTTTTCTCTTTTTATGACATGATTTTCAGCTATTTGATTGTGATATAAGATAGGTATGATTGAAGAATTTGACAATATGTAAGAGGCAACAATAGCTGATTGACTATGTATTTTTAAAAGAGTGTACGCGCTAATTCAAACAAGCTTATAAAGGAAATTGAAAAGGCAGGCTGCTCGCATACTTCTAGATCAACTAAAACTTACAAAATCTTATCGTTTAATTTTTCATTAAATATCTGCACGGCGTTTCTTAAAGCTTTGGAACAATCTGCAATAGCATTAGCAGTGCTTCTCATTTACCTGCGTATATAGCTGTTTGCACATATAGCGTCTCATCAGAAAGGTTAACCTCCAAGTAAATAACTCGACTAATGCGGTTAACAAAATAATAACAAACTGTTAGCTTACAGTTTGTTATTATTTTTTAATGGATATGTCCAAGTTCGTGTTTTTTGCTACATGAGATTTACTAATTAATTTACCGCATTGCTATTCTACAACAACTCTTTTTAAATTTCAAATTATTAAAATGATAATTCAGCATAAGAACAATGCGACTAGGACATTAGTTGCTTCTGAAGAAACTTACTATTAGCGCAACCCTAAATATGATATGCTTGTGCATTTTTCATAATATGCCAATATGAAGTTGCAGCCTTATAGGAAGCTCAGTTATGAAGCCATTAAATAAAAAGCTGATTAGGATGATTTTGAAAATATGGTGGTTGTGCACTCTTGTATCCACCTGTGCCTATTATGAGGAATCGCGATTCCAAAAACTTGAATGAGTGGACAATATTACCTTATTATAGAGTGCCCACAAATAGTGAAAAGAAAAGTATTGCTGGTACTATTTCATGTATCTAGCAAGTGACACTGTGATGTGGCAGATCAACCTCGATGTTCATAATTACTTTGTTAACAGGTTGTTGCCATATTTAGTTTATACTCATATTTGCTTTGTTTGTATTCTGTACTTTTTAGCAGTTCTCATCTGCTAATATAAATGCTTCTTCACATTTCAGGGCTTAAAGGATTGTACTGTAATCTGAATTGTTGGATGAAAGAACAGCCTTCGCCACCACAATCCAAGGACGGACGAGCTGGAAAAACTTTAGTCTAATGTGGTAAAGCATTTGGTGGACTGTAGCATTATTCACAAATATGATCATAGCTTTGCTTGTTTGTCTCTGTGTATCATTGATATATAATTTATTCTGGTGTAAAGGTTGTGGTATTTTTCTGCCATGTTTTGATGATGACAATATATATAGAGTTTAGTCATTTTATAGCTATATTTTTATTGTGTTTCATATTATTTTTTGTTATTATATCATGCAACTGTTTGAACCAAAATATACAGCTTCGGAACCATGCCCTAACTATTGAGATGCTCACAAAGATTATTTTAAGAATAATCTAGAAAAAGTCTTTGTATATATCTAAGGTGCAATATTTGTTGAATGTCCGTCAGCCTTGAGAAGAGATGTTGTGTGAAGGTCAAGCATGGCACATTATAGAAAAATTAGGTTGCTTCGGAGACGTAATATTGGCGGAATGTTGTATAGCTTAAGGAAAGAATATTGTCGACGGTTATGCTCGGTACATTATAGTAACATTGTACGCAATTCATTAGAGGAACATTCTGTGAAACATCAAAATGTTAGAAATTGTCTACACAGTTACATCCCACTAATGTTCTGCACGAAAACGTTCCTGGGATGTTGGCTAATATCTTTGAGGCAACATCATGAAAGGCATGCTTGTGGAATGTTCTGTAACATTCTCCCCATGTCGCAGGAATTTTGCACCAGATCATCTGCTGAATGTTCCATAATGGTGAAATGCCATACTGTTCCGAATATATTAGAAGACAATATTATGTGAATGCTTATACCCAGACATTTCAAAGTAGCAATCCTGTAACATTGCTGGGACATTCGATAACAATGTTTTGTAACAACGTTATAATAACGTTAGCAAACCTTTTCCTCGTTCTAACGTTCTAGCTAGAATGGTACAAAAACGCATGATTCATTTTTTGGAAGTTGTCCCCCTTTCATAACAAAAAATTATTTAAAATGTAACAAATTAAAAATGTTATAGATTTTTCATTACAGATATAAAAACAAACAAAATAATGAAAAAAAAATAATGATAAATTTAAATGATTTATGTAAATGAAATGAAAATTCACTACAAATTTCAATTTTCGCACTTCATTAGACATATCGCAAAAATGACTAGGGTCCATTAGCTCTGTCTATCCGTTAAACGGGTCAAAGTAAGACTCGACAGTGTAAACTCATCGCAACTGACCAAGTCGCAACATATACATGTTGTGTCAGATGGCTGGCGGTAGTCTATCTACCGATTGATTAACGCTCCGATCGTCTGACAAGCCGACGCGTATTTAAATCATTTCGTTAGAAGAGCGAAGCCATTGCCCAATAACTTGTATGCCCTTAAAATTATTGTCGTTTTAGCTCAACGAGATTACCGCGGCATGGAAAGCGATTCTCAGTAGCTAGGAATATTGTATAATAAAGATGGAAATCCCTACGCATCAATGTCCCACCAATGTTCTATGCGTAACCTTCCTGGGATGTTAGCTAATAGCCTTGAGACAATATTATGTAAGAAATGTTCGTGGAATATTACGCAATGTTCTCCCAATATTGTGGGAATGTTATGCAGGATCATTTGCTAACATTCCAGCAACGTAATTCCCACATCGTTGCTGGGACGTTGTGGGAAATACGTCCCAGCAACGTATTTCCCACAACGTTGTAGGGACATTATGGGAAATATGTTCCAGCAAAGTAATTCCCACAACATTGATGGAACGTTTTGAGAGTTACGTTCCAGCAATGTTTTTCCCACAACGTTGCTGGAACGTTGAAAATGTGTCTACAAATAATCTTGTGACAACGTTACGATGTAACGTTTCTGGGACTTTTCGGAACCTCCCTGGAACGTTCTGGGAACGTAAAATTGTTAGTTGGGATATGATTGGTTTTTATGACATGGTTATTTTTTCTTTAATTCAGAGTAGCAGAGGACATTTGGAACCTTATGCTTCTGCATGCCTTTGACAGCGAGGACAAGCTGTTATCAACCTTAATGAGGTCACACGCTTACCATACCAGTTACCATACACCCGCTTACTGTCATACCAGTAACACCTACTGGTAAAAAGCTCAACTTCCCACAAGATCTGATAAATCCAAAAAGTCAGCTCGCTGTTCTCTACTGCAAAGGTACCAGTCAACCTGACAATGTAGAATTGACATCACAAGATAGTTTTAAAACAGTTGTTTTCAAATAAACATGAGTGTTGAATTTGCTTGTCATATTGTTCTATTTTGACTATGTTTAGTTTGTGCACTTTTACTTAACTTGTAGGTGCTAATTCAAATATTATTGGTTCAGATATAGTGAAAGTGTTAAGCTCTTGTAAGTAATGCTGATATTTACCAGTACAAGTTACTTCTTTATTCTATAAGTCAAACAATCATCTATTGTACCTGATATATTGTTAGGTTCTATGGTATCTTATCTATTATGAAGCTTTATGGTACCTGATATATTGTAAGGCTCTGTAGTACCTGATGTATCGTAAGGTTTTTGGTACTTGATCAATTGTAAGGCTCTATGGTACCTGATCATTTGCAAAGTCCTATAGTAACTGAGCTATTGTCAGGTTCGCCCTTCACTCAGTTAGAGTACAGCAAATGGTGTATCGATAACTAACCATTATATTTAGAAGGTTGAAGTAGAGTAATAAAACTATGATGGTAAAATCCTATTGGTAAAGACAGTGACGGCTGTATTTGTACTTTAATACATTTTTTGTGCTACGCTAGGTAACTCTATGTTTACACATAGAGTTTGCTAGCGTAGCACAAAAATACAGCTCAAGTTGATAGGCTATTACTTACTGCTGTGACAAAACATCTAATACTAGTAGTTAGTAACACAAGAGATCTGTTATATTTTTTTTCAGGTGGTAAACTGATGAGCTGCTATACACTGTTGCACTATGGAACTGTCACATTTCCCTGTTTTCTTTAGTGCTCGCCGTGGAGGAATGTCAGTTATACCTAAACTTTCATGCCAAGTTCTATACCTGCACCATCTACAGTTATCGCCACACGATAGGTTGTGACAATTTTGAAGGCAGTTCTGATCAGCAAGAGTGTAAATTCATGAATTGCGAAATAATGATTAGGCTTGAGGTACGTTTCTAAGGTTTTTCCATTTTTCCTGACTAAAGGTGATTTTTATTTTGCGTGTAAACATATAAAAGTGACTAGCATTGATAGAAAGATATGTATTTTCTCTATTTGAAAGTTTTATGGTACCTGATCAATTGCAAAGTTCTATGGTAAATGAGCTAATGTCAGGTTTGCCCTACATACAGTTAGAGTACAGCAAATGTTGTATCGATAACTAACCATTAGATTTGGAAGGTTGAAGTAGAGTAATAAAACTATGATGGTAAAATCTTATTGGTAAAGACAGTGACGGCGGTATTTATACTTTAATACATTTTTTGTGCTACGCTAGGTAACTCTATGTTTACACATAGAATTACCTAGCGTAGCACAAAAATACAGTTCAAGTTGATATTATTTACTGCTGTGACAAAACCTCTTTTACTAGTAGTTAGTAACACAAGAGATCTGTTATATTTTTTTGAGGTGGTAAACTGATGAGCCGCTATACACTGTTGCACTATGGAACTGTCACATTTCCCTGTTTTCTTTAGTGCTCGCCGAGGAGGAATGTCAGTTTTACCTAAACTTTCATGCCAAGTTCTATACCTGCACCATCTACAGTTATCGCCACCCGATAGATTGTGACAATTTTGCAGGCAGTTCCGATCAGCAAGAGTATGAATTCATGAATTGCGAAATAATGATTCAGCTTGAGGTACGTTCCTAGAGTTGTTCCATTTTTCCTGACTAAAAGTAATTTTTATTTTGCGTGTAAATTTTAATAAGTAGCTAGCATTGATAGAAAGATATGTATTTTCTCTATTTTAAAGTTTTATGGTACCTGACCGATTGTAAAGTTTTATGATATCTGATATATTATCAGGTTCAATGGTATTTGATATATTGTAAGGTTCTATGGTATCTATTCTTTTTGGGTGTAGTGGATTGAAGGTTGCAAATTCGAATCCTACGCAATGTAATGTTTTTCTAAACCTGTAATTGTGGTTTCAGACAGACAAAAGGACACGACTCATATGATAGCATAGAATGCACATGTTGCATATTATTCATTGAGTATGCTCACTAAATTATTCACTGAAAAAGAAACTGTTCAATTGCTTCACATCTGGTTAAAGTTGAGAATTCTTTTGAAACTAGTTAACATATGATTGGTTTTTATGACATGGTTATTTTTTCTTTAATTCAGAGTAGCAGAGGACATTTGGAACCTTATGCTTCCGCATGCCTTTGACAGCGAGGACAAGCTGTTATCAACCTTAATGAGGTCACACGCTTACCATACCAGTTACCATACACCCGCTTACTGTCATACCAGTAACACCTACTGGTAAAAAGCTCAACTTCCCACAAGATCTGATAAATCCAAAAAGTCAGCTCGCTGTTCTCTACTGCAAAGGTACCAGTCAACCTGACAATGTAGAATTGACATCACAAGATAGTTTTAAAACAGTTGTTTTCAAATAAACATGAGTGTTGAATTTGCTTGTCATATTATTCTATTTTGACTATGTTTAGTTTGTGCACTTTTACTTAACTTGTAGGTGCTAATTCAAATATTATTGGTTCAGATATAGTGAAAGTGTTAAGCTCTTGTAAGTAATGCTGATATTTACCAGTACAAGTTACTTCTTTATTCTATAAGTCAAACAATCATCTATTGTACCTGATATATTGTTAGGTTCTATGGTATCTTATCTATTATGAAGCTTTATGGTACCTGATATATTGTAAGGCTCTGTAGTACCTGATGTATCGTAAGGTTTTTGGTACTTGATCAATTGTAAGGTTCTATGGTACCTGATCATTTGCAAAGTTCTATAGTAACTGAGCTATTGTCAGGTTCGCCCTTCACTCAGTTAGAGTACAGCAAATGGTGTATCGATAACTAACCATTATATTTAGAAGGTTGAAGTAGAGTAATAAAACTATGATGGTAAAATCCTATTGGTAAAGACAGTGACGGCTGTATTTGTACTTTAATACATTTTTTGTGCTACGCTAGGTAACTCTATGTTTACACATAGAGTTTGCTAGCGTAGCACAAAAATACAGCTCAAGTTGATAGGCTATTACTTACTGCTGTGACAAAACATCTAATACTAGTAGTTAGTAACACAAGAGATCTGTTATATTTTTTTTCAGGTGGTAAACTGATGAGCTGCTATACACTGTTGCACTATGGAACTGTCACATTTCCCTGTTTTCTTTAGTGCTCGCCGTGGAGGAATGTCAGTTATACCTAAACTTTCATGCCAAGTTCTATACCTGCACCATCTACAGTTATCGCCACACGATAGGTTGTGACAATTTTGAAGGCAGTTCTGATCAGCAAGAGTGTAAATTCATGAATTGCGAAATAATGATTAGGCTTGAGGTACGTTTCTAAGGTTTTTCCATTTTTCCTGACTAAAGGTGATTTTTATTTTGCGTGTAAACATATAAAAGTGACTAGCATTGATAGAAAGATATGTATTTTCTCTATTTGAAAGTTTTATGGTACCTGATCAATTGCAAAGTTCTATGGTAAATGAGCTAATGTCAGGTTTGCCCTACATACAGTTAGAGTACAGCAAATGTTGTATCGATAACTAACCATTAGATTTGGAAGGTTGAAGTAGAGTAATAAAACTATGATGGTAAAATCTTATTGGTAAAGACAGTGACGGCGGTATTTATACTTTAATACATTTTTTGTGCTACGCTAGGTAACTCTATGTTTACACATAGAATTACCTAGCGTAGCACAAAAATACAGTTCAAGTTGATATTATTTACTGCTGTGACAAAACCTCTTTTACTAGTAGTTAGTAACACAAGAGATCTGTTATATTTTTTTGAGGTGGTAAACTGATGAGCCGCTATACACTGTTGCACTATGGAACTGTCACATTTCCCTGTTTTCTTTAGTGCTCGCCGAGGAGGAATGTCAGTTTTACCTAAACTTTCATGCCAAGTTCTATACCTGCACCATCTACAGTTATCGCCACCCGATAGATTGTGACAATTTTGCAGGCAGTTCCGATCAGCAAGAGTATGAATTCATGAATTGCGAAATAATGATTCAGCTTGAGGTACGTTCCTAGAGTTGTTCCATTTTTCCTGACTAAAAGTAATTTTTATTTTGCGTGTAAATTTTAATAAGTAGCTAGCATTGATAGAAAGATATGTATTTTCTCTATTTTAAAGTTTTATGGTACCTGACCGATTGTAAAGTTTTATGATATCTGATATATTATCAGGTTCAATGGTATTTGATATATTGTAAGGTTCTATGGTATCTATTCTTTTTGGGTGTAGTGGATTGAAGGTTGCAAATTCGAATCCTACGCAATGTAATGTTTTTCTAAACCTGTAATTGTGGTTTCAGACAGACAAAAGGACACGACTCATATGATAGCATAGAATGCACATGTTGCATATTATTCATTGAGTATGCTCACTAAATTATTCACTGAAAAAGAAACTGTTCAATTGCTTCACATCTGGTTAAAGTTGAGAATTCTTTTGAAACTAGTTAACATATGATTGGTTTTTATGACATGGTTATTTTTTCTTTAATTCAGAGTAGCAGAGGACATTTGGAACCTTATGCTTCCGCATGCCTTTGACAGCGAGGACAAGCTGTTATCAACCTTAATGAGGTCACACGCTTACCATACCAGTTACCATACACCCGCTTACTGTCATACCAGTAACACCTACTGGTAAAAAGCTCAACTTCCCACAAGATCTGATAAATCCAAAAAGTCAGCTCGCTGTTCTCTACTGCAAAGGTACCAGTCAACCTGACAATGTAGAATTGACATCACAAGATAGTTTTAAAACAGTTGTTTTCAAATAAACATGAGTGTTGAATTTGCTTGTCATATTATTCTATTTTGACTATGTTTAGTTTGTGCACTTTTACTTAACTTGTAGGTGCTAATTCAAATATTATTGGTTCAGATATAGTGAAAGTGTTAAGCTCTTGTAAGTAATGCTGATATTTACCAGTACAAGTTACTTCTTTATTCTATAAGTCAAACAATCATCTATTGTACCTGATATATTGTTAGGTTCTATGGTATCTTATCTATTATGAAGCTTTATGGTACCTGATATATTGTAAGGCTCTGTAGTACCTGATGTATCGTAAGGTTTTTGGTACTTGATCAATTGTAAGGTTCTATGGTACCTGATCATTTGCAAAGTTCTATAGTAACTGAGCTATTGTCAGGTTCGCCCTTCACTCAGTTAGAGTACAGCAAATGGTGTATCGATAACTAACCATTATATTTAGAAGGTTGAAGTAGAGTAATAAAACTATGATGGTAAAATCTTATTGGTAAAGACAGTGACGGCTGTATTTGTACTTTAATACTTTTTTTGTGCTACGCTAGGTAACTCTATGTTTACACATAGAATTACCTAGCGTAGCACAAAAATACAGCTCAAGTCGATAGGCTATTACTTACTGCTGTGACAAAACATCTAATACTAGTAGTTAGTAACACAAGAGATCTGTTATATTTTTTTTCAGGTGGTAAACTGATGAGCTGCTATACACTGTTGCACTATGGAACTGTCACATTTCCCTGTTTTCTTTAGTGCTCGCCGTGGAGGAATGTCAGTTATACCTAAACTTTCATGCCAAGTTCTATACCTGCACCATCTACAGTTATCGCCACACGATAGGTTGTGACAATTTTGAAGGCAGTTCTGATCAGCAAGAGTGTAAATTCATGAATTGCGAAATAATGATTAGGCTTGAGGTACGTTTCTAAGGTTTTTCCATTTTTCCTGACTAAAGTTGATTTTTATTTTGCGTGTAAACATATAAAAGTGACTAGCATTGATAGAAAGATATGTATTTTCTCTATTTGAAAGTTTTATGGTACCTGATCAATTGCAAAGTTCTATGGTAAATGAGCTAATGTCAGGTTTGCCCTACATACAGTTAGAGTACAGCAAATGTTGTATCGATAACTAACCATCAGATTTGGAAGGTTGAAGTAGAGTAATAAAACTATGATGGTAAAATATTATTGGTAAAGACAGTGACGGCGGTATTTATACTTTAATACTTTTTTTGTGCTACGCTAGGTAACTCTATGTTTACACATAGAATTACCTAGCGTAGCACAAAAATACAGTTCAAGTTGATATTATTTACTGCTGTGACAAAACCTCTTTTACTAGTAGTTAGTAACACAAGAGATCTGTTATATTTTTTTGAGGTGGTAAACTGATGAGCCGCTATACACTGTTGCACTATGGAACTGTCACATTTCCCTGTTTTCTTTAGTGCTCGCCGAGGAGGAATGTCAGTTATACCTAAAATTTCATGCCAAGTTCTATACCTGCACCATCTACAGTTATCGCCACCCGATAGATTGTGACAATTTTGCAGGCAGTTCCGATCAGCAAGAGTATAAATTCATGAATTGCGAAATAATGATTCAGCTTGAGGTACGTTCCTAGAGTTGTTCCATTTTTCCTGACTAAAAGTAATTTTTATTTTGCGTGTAAATTTTAATAAGTGGCTAGCATTGATAGAAAGATATGTATTTTCTCTATTTTAAAGTTTTATGGTACCTGACCGATTGTAAAGTTTTATGATATCTGATATATTATCAGGTTCAATGGTATCTGATATATTGTAAGGTTCTATGGTATCTATTCTATTTGGGTGTAGTGGATTGAAGGTTGCAAATTCGAATCCTACGCAATGTAATGTTTTTCTAAACCTGTAATTGTGGTTTCAGACAGACAAAAGGACACGACTCATATGATAGCATAGAATGCACATGTTGCATATTATTCATTGAGTATGCTCACTAAATTATTCACTGAAAAAGAAACTGTTCAATTGCTTCACATCTGGTTAAAGTTGAGAATTCTTTTGAAACTAGTTAACATATGATTGGTTTTTATGACATGGTTATTTTTTCTTTAATTCAGAGTAGCAGAGGACATTTGGAACCTTATGCTTCCGCATGCCTTTGACAGCGAGGACAAGCTGTTATCAACCTTAATGAGGTCACACGCTTACCATACCAGTTACCATACACCCGCTTACTGTCATACAAGTAACACCTACTGGTAAAAAGCTCAACTTCCCACAAGATCTGATAAATCCAAAAAGTCAGCTCGCTGTTCTCTACTGCAAAGGTACCAGTCAACCTGACAATGTAGAATTGACATCACAAGATAGTTTTAAAACAGTTGTTTTCAAATAAACATGAGTGTTGAATTTGCTTGTCATATTATTCTATTTTGACTATGTTTAGTTTGTGCACTTTTACTTAACTTGTAGGTGCTAATTCAAATATTATTGGTTCAGATATAGTGAAAGTGTTAAGCTCTTGTAAGTAATGCTGATATTTACCAGTACAAGTTACTTCTTTATTCTATAAGTCAAACAATCATCTATTGTACCTGATATATTGTTAGGTTCTATGGTATCTTATCTATTATGAAGCTTTATGGTACCTGATATATTGTAAGGCTCTGTAGTACCTGATGTATCGTAAGGTTTTTGGTACTTGATCAATTGTAAGGTTCTATGGTACCTGATCATTTGCAAAGTTCTATAGTAACTGAGCTATTGTCAGGTTCGCCCTTCACTCAGTTAGAGTACAGCAAATGGTGTATCGATAACTAACCATTATATTTAGAAGGTTGAAGTAGAGTAATAAAACTATGATGGTAAAATCTTATTGGTAAAGACAGTGACGGCTGTATTTGTACTTTAATACTTTTTTTGTGCTACGCTAGGTAACTCTATGTTTACACATAGAGTTTGCTAGCGTAGCACAAAAATACAGCTCAAGTTGATAGGCTATTACTTACTGCTGTGACAAAACATCTAATACTAGTAGTTAGTAACACAAGAGATCTGTTATATTTTTTTTCAGGTGGTAAACTGATGAGCTGCTATACACTGTTGCACTATGGAACTGTCACATTTCCCTGTTTTCTTTAGTGCTCGCCGTGGAGGAATGTCAGTTATACCTAAACTTTCATGCCAAGTTCTATACCTGCACCATCTACAGTTATCGCCACACGATAGGTTGTGACAATTTTGAAGGCAGTTCTGATCAGCAAGAGTGTAAATTCATGAATTGCGAAATAATGATTAGGCTTGAGGTACGTTTCTAAAGTTTTTCCATTTTTCCTGACTAAAGGTGACTTTTATTTTGCGTGTAAACATATAAAAGTGACTAGCATTGATAGAAAGCTATGTATTTTCTCTATTGTAAGGTGCTATGGTACCTGATCAATTGCAAAGTTCTATGGTAAATGAGCTAATGTCAGGTTTGCCCTACATACAGTTAGAGTACAGCAAATGTTGTATCGATAACTAACCATCAGATTTGGAAGGTTGAAGTAGAGTAATAAAACTATGATGGTAAAATCTTATTGGTAAAGACAGTGACGGCGGTATTTATACTTTAATACTTTTTTTGTGCTACGCTAGGTAACTCTATGTTTACACATAGAATTACCTAGCGTAGCACAAAAATACAGTTCAAGTTGATATTATTTACTGCTGTGACAAAACCTCTTTTACTAGTAGTTAGTAACACAGGAGATCTGTTATATTTTTTTGAGGTGGTAAACTGATGAGCCGCTATACACTGTTGCACTATGGAACTGTCACATTTCCCTGTTTTCTTTAGTGCTCGCCGAGGAGGAATGTCAGTTATACCTAAACTTTCATGCCAAGTTCTATACCTGCACCATCTACAGTTATCGCCACCCGATAGATTGTGACAATTTTGCAGGCAGTTCCGATCAGCAAGAGTATAAATTCATGAATTGCGAAATAATGATTCAGCTTGAGGTACGTTCCTAGAGTTGTTCCATTTTTCCTGACTAAAAGTAATTTTTATTTTGCGTGTAAATTTTAATAAGTGGCTAGCATTGATAGAAAGATATGTATTTTCTCTATTTTAAAGTTTTATGGTACCTGATCAATTGCAAAGTTCTATGGTAAATGAGCTAATGTCAGGTTTGCCCTACATACAGTTAGAGTACAGCAAATGTTGTATCGATAACTAACCATTAGATTTTGAAGGTTGAAGTAGAGTAATAAAACTATGATGGTAAAATCTTATTGGTAAAGACAGTGACGGCGGTATTTATACTTTAATACATTTTTGTGCTACGCTAGGTAACTCTATGTTTACACATAGAATTACCTAGCGTAGCACAAAAATACAGTTCAAGTTGATATTATTTACTGCTGTGACAAAACCTCTTTTACTAGTAGTTAGTAACACAAGAGATCTGTTATATTTTTTTGAGGTGGTAAACTGATGAGCCGCTATACACTGTTGCACTATGGAACTGTCACATTTCCCTGTTTTCTTTAGTGCTCGCCGAGGAGGAATGTCAGTTATACCTAAACTTTCATGCCAAGTTCTATACCTGCACCATCTACAGTTATCGCCACCCGATAGATTGTGACAATTTTGCAGGCAGTTCCGATCAGCAAGAGTATAAATTCATGAATTGCGAAATAATGATTCAGCTTGAGGTACGTTCCTAGAGTTGTTCCATTTTTCCTGACTAAAAGTAATTTTTATTTTGCGTGTAAATTTTAATAAGTGGCTAGCATTGATAGAAAGATATGTATTTTCTCTATTTTAAAGTTTTATGGTACCTGACCGATTGTAAAGTTTTATGATATCTGATATATTATCAGGTTCAATGGTATCTGATATATTGTAAGGTTCTATGGTATCTATTCTATTTGGGTGTAGTGGATTGAAGGTTGCAAATTCGAATCCTACGCAATGTAATGTTTTTCTAAACCTGTAATTGTGGTTTCAGACAGACAAAAGGACACGACTCATATGATAGCATAGAATGCACATGTTGCATATTATTCATTGAGTATGCTCACTAAATTATTCACTGAAAAAGAAACTGTTCAATTGCTTCACATCTGGTTAAAGTTGAGAATTCTTTTGAAACTAGTTAACATATGATTGGTTTTTATGACATGGTTATTTTTTCTTTAATTCAGAGTAGCAGAGGACATTTGGAACCTTATGCTTCTGCATGCCTTTGACAGCGAGGACAAGCTGTTATCAACCTTAATGAGGTCACACGCTTACCATACCAGTTACCATACACCCGCTTACTGTCATACCAGTAACACCTACTGGTAAAAAGCTCAACTTCCCACAAGATCTGATAAATCCAAAAAGTCAGCTCGCTGTTCTCTACTGCAAAGGTACCAGTCAACCTGACAATGTAGAATTGACATCACAAGATAGTTTTAAAACAGTTGTTTTCAAATAAACATGAGTGTTGAATTTGCTTGTCATATTGTTCTATTTTGACTATGTTTAATTTGTGCACTTTTACTTAACTTGTAGGTGCTAATTCAAATATTATTGGTTCAGATATAGTGAAAGTGTTAAGCTCTTGTAAGTAATGCTGATATTTACCAGTACAAGTTACTTCTTTATTCTATAAGTCAAACAATCATCTATTGTACCTGATATATTGTTAGGTTCTATGGTATCTTATCTATTATGAAGCTTTATGGTACCTGATATATTGTAAGGCTCTGTAGTACCTGATGTATCGTAAGGTTTTTGGTACTTGATCAATTGTAAGGCTCTATGGTACCTGATCATTTGCAAAGTCCTATAGTAACTGAGCTATTGTCAGGTTCGCCCTTCACTCAGTTAGAGTACAGCAAATGGTGTATCGATAACTAACCATTATATTTAGAAGGTTGAAGTAGAGTAATAAAACTATGATGGTAAAATCCTATTGGTAAAGACAGTGACGGCTGTATTTGTACTTTAATACATTTTTTGTGCTACGCTAGGTAACTCTATGTTTACACATAGAGTTTGCTAGCGTAGCACAAAAATACAGCTCAAGTTGATAGGCTATTACTTACTGCTGTGACAAAACATCTAATACTAGTAGTTAGTAACACAAGAGATCTGTTATATTTTTTTTCAGGTGGTAAACTGATGAGCTGCTATACACTGTTGCACTATGGAACTGTCACATTTCCCTGTTTTCTTTAGTGCTCGCCGTGGAGGAATGTCAGTTATACCTAAACTTTCATGCCAAGTTCTATACCTGCACCATCTACAGTTATCGCCACACGATAGGTTGTGACAATTTTGAAGGCAGTTCTGATCAGCAAGAGTGTAAATTCATGAATTGCGAAATAATGATTAGGCTTGAGGTACGTTTCTAAGGTTTTTCCATTTTTCCTGACTAAAGGTGATTTTTATTTTGCGTGTAAACATATAAAAGTGACTAGCATTGATAGAAAGATATGTATTTTCTCTATTTGAAAGTTTTATGGTACCTGATCAATTGCAAAGTTCTATGGTAAATGAGCTAATGTCAGGTTTGCCCTACATACAGTTAGAGTACAGCAAATGTTGTATCGATAACTAACCATTAGATTTGGAAGGTTGAAGTAGAGTAATAAAACTATGATGGTAAAATCTTATTGGTAAAGACAGTGACGGCGGTATTTATACTTTAATACATTTTTTGTGCTACGCTAGGTAACTCTATGTTTACACATAGAATTACCTAGCGTAGCACAAAAATACAGTTCAAGTTGATATTATTTACTGCTGTGACAAAACCTCTTTTACTAGTAGTTAGTAACACAAGAGATCTGTTATATTTTTTTGAGGTGGTAAACTGATGAGCCGCTATACACTGTTGCACTATGGAACTGTCACATTTCCCTGTTTTCTTTAGTGCTCGCCGAGGAGGAATGTCAGTTTTACCTAAACTTTCATGCCAAGTTCTATACCTGCACCATCTACAGTTATCGCCACCCGATAGATTGTGACAATTTTGCAGGCAGTTCCGATCAGCAAGAGTATGAATTCATGAATTGCGAAATAATGATTCAGCTTGAGGTACGTTCCTAGAGTTGTTCCATTTTTCCTGACTAAAAGTAATTTTTATTTTGCGTGTAAATTTTAATAAGTAGCTAGCATTGATAGAAAGATATGTATTTTCTCTATTTTAAAGTTTTATGGTACCTGACCGATTGTAAAGTTTTATGATATCTGATATATTATCAGGTTCAATGGTATTTGATATATTGTAAGGTTCTATGGTATCTATTCTTTTTGGGTGTAGTGGATTGAAGGTTGCAAATTCGAATCCTACGCAATGTAATGTTTTTCTAAACCTGTAATTGTGGTTTCAGACAGACAAAAGGACACGACTCATATGATAGCATAGAATGCACATGTTGCATATTATTCATTGAGTATGCTCACTAAATTATTCACTGAAAAAGAAACTGTTCAATTGCTTCACATCTGGTTAAAGTTGAGAATTCTTTTGAAACTAGTTAACATATGATTGGTTTTTATGACATGGTTATTTTTTCTTTAATTCAGAGTAGCAGAGGACATTTGGAACCTTATGCTTCCGCATGCCTTTGACAGCGAGGACAAGCTGTTATCAACCTTAATGAGGTCACACGCTTACCATACCAGTTACCATACACCCGCTTACTGTCATACCAGTAACACCTACTGGTAAAAAGCTCAACTTCCCACAAGATCTGATAAATCCAAAAAGTCAGCTCGCTGTTCTCTACTGCAAAGGTACCAGTCAACCTGACAATGTAGAATTGACATCACAAGATAGTTTTAAAACAGTTGTTTTCAAATAAACATGAGTGTTGAATTTGCTTGTCATATTATTCTATTTTGACTATGTTTAGTTTGTGCACTTTTACTTAACTTGTAGGTGCTAATTCAAATATTATTGGTTCAGATATAGTGAAAGTGTTAAGCTCTTGTAAGTAATGCTGATATTTACCAGTACAAGTTACTTCTTTATTCTATAAGTCAAACAATCATCTATTGTACCTGATATATTGTTAGGTTCTATGGTATCTTATCTATTATGAAGCTTTATGGTACCTGATATATTGTAAGGCTCTGTAGTACCTGATGTATCGTAAGGTTTTTGGTACTTGATCAATTGTAAGGTTCTATGGTACCTGATCATTTGCAAAGTTCTATAGTAACTGAGCTATTGTCAGGTTCGCCCTTCACTCAGTTAGAGTACAGCAAATGGTGTATCGATAACTAACCATTATATTTAGAAGGTTGAAGTAGAGTAATAAAACTATGATGGTAAAATCTTATTGGTAAAGACAGTGACGGCTGTATTTGTACTTTAATACTTTTTTTGTGCTACGCTAGGTAACTCTATGTTTACACATAGAATTACCTAGCGTAGCACAAAAATACAGCTCAAGTCGATAGGCTATTACTTACTGCTGTGACAAAACATCTAATACTAGTAGTTAGTAACACAAGAGATCTGTTATATTTTTTTTCAGGTGGTAAACTGATGAGCTGCTATACACTGTTGCACTATGGAACTGTCACATTTCCCTGTTTTCTTTAGTGCTCGCCGTGGAGGAATGTCAGTTATACCTAAACTTTCATGCCAAGTTCTATACCTGCACCATCTACAGTTATCGCCACACGATAGGTTGTGACAATTTTGAAGGCAGTTCTGATCAGCAAGAGTGTAAATTCATGAATTGCGAAATAATGATTAGGCTTGAGGTACGTTTCTAAGGTTTTTCCATTTTTCCTGACTAAAGTTGATTTTTATTTTGCGTGTAAACATATAAAAGTGACTAGCATTGATAGAAAGATATGTATTTTCTCTATTTGAAAGTTTTATGGTACCTGATCAATTGCAAAGTTCTATGGTAAATGAGCTAATGTCAGGTTTGCCCTACATACAGTTAGAGTACAGCAAATGTTGTATCGATAACTAACCATCAGATTTGGAAGGTTGAAGTAGAGTAATAAAACTATGATGGTAAAATATTATTGGTAAAGACAGTGACGGCGGTATTTATACTTTAATACTTTTTTTGTGCTACGCTAGGTAACTCTATGTTTACACATAGAATTACCTAGCGTAGCACAAAAATACAGTTCAAGTTGATATTATTTACTGCTGTGACAAAACCTCTTTTACTAGTAGTTAGTAACACAAGAGATCTGTTATATTTTTTTGAGGTGGTAAACTGATGAGCCGCTATACACTGTTGCACTATGGAACTGTCACATTTCCCTGTTTTCTTTAGTGCTCGCCGAGGAGGAATGTCAGTTATACCTAAAATTTCATGCCAAGTTCTATACCTGCACCATCTACAGTTATCGCCACCCGATAGATTGTGACAATTTTGCAGGCAGTTCCGATCAGCAAGAGTATAAATTCATGAATTGCGAAATAATGATTCAGCTTGAGGTACGTTCCTAGAGTTGTTCCATTTTTCCTGACTAAAAGTAATTTTTATTTTGCGTGTAAATTTTAATAAGTGGCTAGCATTGATAGAAAGATATGTATTTTCTCTATTTTAAAGTTTTATGGTACCTGACCGATTGTAAAGTTTTATGATATCTGATATATTATCAGGTTCAATGGTATCTGATATATTGTAAGGTTCTATGGTATCTATTCTATTTGGGTGTAGTGGATTGAAGGTTGCAAATTCGAATCCTACGCAATGTAATGTTTTTCTAAACCTGTAATTGTGGTTTCAGACAGACAAAAGGACACGACTCATATGATAGCATAGAATGCACATGTTGCATATTATTCATTGAGTATGCTCACTAAATTATTCACTGAAAAAGAAACTGTTCAATTGCTTCACATCTGGTTAAAGTTGAGAATTCTTTTGAAACTAGTTAACATATGATTGGTTTTTATGACATGGTTATTTTTTCTTTAATTCAGAGTAGCAGAGGACATTTGGAACCTTATGCTTCTGCATGCCTTTGACAGCGAGGACAAGCTGTTATCAACCTTAATGAGGTCACACGCTTACCATACCAGTTACCATACACCCGCTTACTGTCATACCAGTAACACCTACTGGTAAAAAGCTCAACTTCCCACAAGATCTGATAAATCCAAAAAGTCAGCTCGCTGTTCTCTACTGCAAAGGTACCAGTCAACCTGACAATGTAGAATTGACATCACAAGATAGTTTTAAAACAGTTGTTTTCAAATAAACATGAGTGTTGAATTTGCTTGTCATATTGTTCTATTTTGACTATGTTTAGTTTGTGCACTTTTACTTAACTTGTAGGTGCTAATTCAAATATTATTGGTTCAGATATAGTGAAAGTGTTAAGCTCTTGTAAGTAATGCTGATATTTACCAGTACAAGTTACTTCTTTATTCTATAAGTCAAACAATCATCTATTGTACCTGATATATTGTTAGGTTCTATGGTATCATATCTATTATGAAGCTTTATGGTACCTGATATATTGTAAGGCTCTGTAGTACCTGATGTATCGTAAGGTTTTTGGTACTTGATCAATTGTAAGGCTCTATGGTACCTGATCATTTGCAAAGTCCTATAGTAACTGAGCTATTGTCAGGTTCGCCCTTCACTCAGTTAGAGTACAGCAAATGGTGTATCGATAACTAACCATTATATTTAGAAGGTTGAAGTAGAGTAATAAAACTATGATGGTAAAATCCTATTGGTAAAGACAGTGACGGCTGTATTTGTACTTTAATACATTTTTTGTGCTACGCTAGGTAACTCTATGTTTACACATAGAGTTTGCTAGCGTAGCACAAAAATACAGCTCAAGTTGATAGGCTATTACTTACTGCTGTGACAAAACATCTAATACTAGTAGTTAGTAACACAAGAGATCTGTTATATTTTTTTTCAGGTGGTAAACTGATGAGCTGCTATACACTGTTGCACTATGGAACTGTCACATTTCCCTGTTTTCTTTAGTGCTCGCCGTGGAGGAATGTCAGTTATACCTAAACTTTCATGCCAAGTTCTATACCTGCACCATCTACAGTTATCGCCACACGATAGGTTGTGACAATTTTGAAGGCAGTTCTGATCAGCAAGAGTGTAAATTCATGAATTGCGAAATAATGATTAGACTTGAGGTACGTTTCTAAGGTTTTTCCATTTTTCCTGACTAAAGGTGATTTTTATTTTGCGTGTAAACATATAAAAGTGACTAGCATTGATAGAAAGATATGTATTTTCTCTATTTTAAAGTTTTATGGTACCTGATCAATTGCAAAGTTCTATGGTAAATGAGCTAATGTCAGGTTTGCCCTACATACAGTTAGAGTACAGCAAATGTTGTATCGATAACTAACCATTAGATTTGGAAGGTTGAAGTAGAGTAATAAAACTATGATGGTAAAATCTTATTGGTAAAGACAGTGACGGCGGTATTTATACTTTAATACATTTTTTGTGCTACGCTAGGTAACTCTATGTTTACACATAGAATTACCTAGCGTAGCACAAAAATACAGTTCAAGTTGATATTATTTACTGCTGTGACAAAACCTATTTTACTAGTAGTTAGTAACACAAGAGATCTGTTATATTTTTTTGAGGTAGTAAACTGATGAGCCGCTATACACTGTTGCACTATGGAACTGTCACATTTCCCTGTTTTCTTTAGTGCTCGCCGAGGAGGAATGTCAGTTATACCTAAACTTTCATGCCAAGTTCTATACCTGCACCATCTACAGTTATCGCCACCCGATAGATTGTGACAATTTTGCAGGCAGTTCCGATCAGCAAGAGTATAAATTCATGAATTGCGAAATAATGATTCAGCTTGAGGTACGTTCCTAGAGTTGTTCCATTTTTCCTGACTAAAAGTAATTTTTATTTTGCGTGTAAATTTTAATAAGTGGCTAGCATTGATAGAAAGATATGTATTTTCTCTATTTTAAAGTTTTATGGTACCTGACCGATTGTAAAGTTTTATGATATCTGATATATTATCAGGTTCAATGGTATTTGATATATTGTAAGGTTCTATGGTATCTATTCTATTTGGGTGTAATGGATTGAAGGTTGCAAATTCGAATCCTACGCAATGTAATGTTTTTCTAAACCTGTAATTGTGGTTTCAGACAGACAAAAGGACACGACTCATATGATAGCATAGAATGCACATGTTGCATATTATTCATTGAGTATGCTCACTAAATTATTCACTGAAAAAGAAACTGTTCAATTGCTTCACATCTGGTTAAAGTTGAGAATTCTTTTGAAACTAGTTAACATATGATTGGTTTTTATGACATGGTTATTTTTTCTTTAATTCAGAGTAGCAGAGGACATTTGGAACCTTATGCTTCTGCATGCCTTTGACAGCGAGGACAAGCTGTTATCAACCTTAATGAGGTCACACGCTTACCATACCAGTTACCATACACCCGCTTACTGTCATACCAGTAACACCTACTGGTAAAAAGCTCAACTTCCCACAAGATCTGATAAATCCAAAAAGTCAGCTCGCTGTTCTCTACTGCAAAGGTACCAGTCAACCTGACAATGTAGAATTGACATCACAAGATAGTTTTAAAACAGTTGTTTTCAAATAAACATGAGTGTTGAATTTGCTTGTCATATTATTCTATTTTGACTATGTTTAGTTTGTGCACTTTTACTTAACTTGTAGGTGCTAATTCAAATATTATTGGTTCAGATATAGTGAAAGTGTTAAGCTCTTGTAAGTAATGCTGATATTTACCAGTACGAGTTACTTTTTTATTCTATAAGTCAAACAATCATCTATTGTACCTGATATATTGTTAGGTTCTATGGTATCTTATCTATTATGAAGCTTTATGGTACCTGATATATTGTAAGGCTCTGTAGTACCTGATGCATCGTAAGGTTTTTGGTACTTGATCAATTGTAAGGCTCTATGGTACCTGATCATTTGCAAAGTCCTATAGTAACTGAGCTATTGTCAGGTTCGCCCTTCACTCAGTTAGAGTACAGCAAATGGTGTATCGATAACTAACCATTATATTTAAAAGGTTGAAGTAGAGTAATAAAACTATGATGGTAAAATCTTATTGGTAAAGACAGTGACGGCTGTATTTGTACTTTAATACATTTTTTGTGCTACGCTAGGTAACTCTATGTTTACACATAGAGTTTGCTAGCGTAGCACAAAAATACAGCTCAAGTTGATAGGCTATTACTTACTGCTGTGACAAAACATCTAATACTAGTAGTTAGTAACACAAGAGATCTGTTATATTTTTTTTCAGGTGGTAAACTGATGAGCTGCTATACACTGTTGCACTATGGAACTGTCACATTTCCCTGTTTTCTTTAGTGCTCGCCGTGGAGGAATGTCAGTTATACCTAAACTTTCATGCCAAGTTCTATACCTGCACCATCTACAGTTATCGCCACACGATAGGTTGTGACAATTTTGAAGGCAGTTCTGATCAGCAAGAGTGTAAATTCATGAATTGCGAAATAATGATTAGGCTTGAGGTACGTTTCTAAAGTGTTTCCATTTTTCCTGACTAAAGGTGATTTTTATTTTGCGTGTAAACATATAAAAGTGACTAGCATTGATAGAAAGCTATGTATTTTCTCTATTGTAAGGTGCTATGGTACCTGATCAATTGCAAAGTTCTATGGTAAATGAGCTAATGTCAGTTTTGCCCTACATACAGTTAGAGTACAGCAAATGTTGTATCGATAACTAACCATTAGATTTGGAAGGTTGAAGTAGAGTAATAAAACTATGATGGTAAAATCTTATTGGTAAAGACAGTGACGGCTGTATTTGTACTTTAATACTTTTTTTGTGCTACGCTAGGTAACTCTATGTTTACACATAGAGTTTGCTAGCGTAGCACAAAAATACAGCTCAAGTTGATAGGCTATTACTTACTGCTGTGACAAAACATCTAATACTAGTAGTTAGTAACACAAGAGATCTGTTATATTTTTTTTCAGGTGGTAAACTGATGAGCTGCTATACACTGTTGCACTATGGAACTGTCACATTTCCCTGTTTTCTTTAGTGCTCGCCGTGGAGGAATGTCAGTTATACCTAAAATTTCATGCCAAGTTCTATACCTGCACCATCTACAGTTATCGCCACACGATAGGTTGTGACAATTTTGAAGGCAGTTCTGATCAGCAAGAGTGTAAATTCATGAATTGCGAAATAATGATTAGGCTTGAGGTACGTTTCTAAAATTTTTCCATTTTTCCTGACTAAAGGTGATTTTTATTTTGCGTGTAAACATATAAAAGTGACTAGCATTGATAGAAAGCTATGTATTTTCTCTATTGTAAGGTGCTATGGTACCTGATCAATTGCAAAGTTCTATGGTAATTGAGCTAATGTCAGGTTTGCCCTACATACAGTTAGAGTACAGCAAATGTTGTATCGATAACTAACCATCAGATTTGGAAGGTTGAAGTAGAGTAATAAAACTATGATGGTAAAATCTTATTGGTAAAGACAGTGACGGCGGTATTTATACTTTAATACATTTTTTGTGCTACGCTAGGTAACTCTATGTTTACACATAGAATTACCTAGCGTAGCACAAAAATACAGTTCAAGTTGATATTATTTACTGCTGTGACAAAACCTCTTTTACTAGTAGTTAGTAACACAAGAGATCTGTTATATTTTTTGAGGTGGTAAACTGATGAGCCGCTATACACTGTTGCACTATGGAACTGTCACATTTCCCTGTTTTCTTTAGTGCTCGCCGAGGAGGAATGTCAGTTATACCTAAACTTTCATGCCAAGTTCTATACCTGCACCATCTACAGTTATCGCCACCTGATAGATTGTGACAATTTTGCAGGCAGTTCCGATCAGCAAGAGTATAAATTCATGAATTGCGAAATAATGATTCAGCTTGAGGTACGTTCCTAGAGTTGTTCCATTTTTCCTGACTAAAAGTAATTTTTATTTTGCGTGTAAATTTTAATAAGTGGCTAGCATTGATAGAAAGATATGTATTTTCTCTATTTTAAAGTTTTATGGTACCTGATCAATTGCAAAGTTCTATGGTAAATGAGCTAATGTCAGGTTTGCCCTACATACAGTTAGAGTACAGCAAATGTTGTATCGATAACTAACCATTAGATTTGGAAGGTTGAAGTAGAGTAATAAAACTATGATGGTAAAATCTTATTGGTAAAGACAGTGACGGCGGTATTTATACTTTAATACATTTTTTGTGCTACGCTAGGTAACTCTATGTTTACACATAGAATTACCTAGCGTAGCACAAAAATACAGTTCAAGTTGATATTATTTACTGCTGTGACAAAACCTATTTTACTAGTAGTTAGTAACACAAGAGATCTGTTATATTTTTTTGAGGTAGTAAACTGATGAGCCGCTATACACTGTTGCACTATGGAACTGTCACATTTCCCTGTTTTCTTTAGTGCTCGCCGAGGAGGAATGTCAGTTATACCTAAACTTTCATGCCAAGTTCTATACCTGCACCATCTACAGTTATCGCCACCCGATAGATTGTGACAATTTTGCAGGCAGTTCCGATCAGCAAGAGTATAAATTCATGAATTGCGAAATAATGATTCAGCTTGAGGTACGTTCCTAGAGTTGTTCCATTTTTCCTGACTAAAAGTAATTTTTATTTTGCGTGTAAATTTTAATAAGTGGCTAGCATTGATAGAAAGATATGTATTTTCTCTATTTTAAAGTTTTATGGTACCTGACCGATTGTAAAGTTTTATGATATCTGATATATTATCAGGTTCAATGGTATTTGATATATTGTAAGGTTCTATGGTATCTATTCTATTTGGGTGTAATGGATTGAAGGTTGCAAATTCGAATCCTACGCAATGTAATGTTTTTCTAAACCTGTAATTGTGGTTTCAGACAGACAAAAGGACACGACTCATATGATAGCATAGAATGCACATGTTGCATATTATTCATTGAGTATGCTCACTAAATTATTCACTGAAAAAGAAACTGTTCAATTGCTTCACATCTGGTTAAAGTTGAGAATTCTTTTGAAACTAGTTAACATATGATTGGTTTTTATGACATGGTTATTTTTTCTTTAATTCAGAGTAGCAGAGGACATTTGGAACCTTATGCTTCTGCATGCCTTTGACAGCGAGGACAAGCTGTTATCAACCTTAATGAGGTCACACGCTTACCATACCAGTTACCATACACCCGCTTACTGTCATACCAGTAACACCTACTGGTAAAAAGCTCAACTTCCCACAAGATCTGATAAATCCAAAAAGTCAGCTCGCTGTTCTCTACTGCAAAGGTACCAGTCAACCTGACAATGTAGAATTGACATCACAAGATAGTTTTAAAACAGTTGTTTTCAAATAAACATGAGTGTTGAATTTGCTTGTCATATTATTCTATTTTGACTATGTTTAGTTTGTGCACTTTTACTTAACTTGTAGGTGCTAATTCAAATATTATTGGTTCAGATATAGTGAAAGTGTTAAGCTCTTGTAAGTAATGCTGATATTTACCAGTACGAGTTACTTTTTTATTCTATAAGTCAAACAATCATCTATTGTACCTGATATATTGTTAGGTTCTATGGTATCTTATCTATTATGAAGCTTTATGGTACCTGATATATTGTAAGGCTCTGTAGTACCTGATGTATCGTAAGGTTTTTGGTACTTGATCAATTGTAAGGTTCTATGGTACCTGATCATTTGCAAAGTTCTATAGTAACTGAGCTATTGTCAGGTTCGCCCTTCACTCAGTTAGAGTACAGCAAATGGTGTATCGATAACTAACCATTATATTTAGAAGGTTGAAGTAGAGTAATAAAACTATGATGGTAAAATCTTATTGGTAAAGACAGTGACGGCTGTATTTGTACTTTAATACTTTTTTTGTGCTACGCTAGGTAACTCTATGTTTACACATAGAGTTTGCTAGCGTAGCACAAAAATACAGCTCAAGTTGATAGGCTATTACTTACTGCTGTGACAAAACATCTAATACTAGTAGTTAGTAACACAAGAGATCTGTTATATTTTTTTTCAGGTGGTAAACTGATGAGCTGCTATACACTGTTGCACTATGGAACTGTCACATTTCCCTGTTTTCTTTAGTGCTCGCCGTGGAGGAATGTCAGTTATACCTAAACTTTCATGCCAAGTTCTATACCTGCACCATCTACAGTTATCGCCACACGATAGGTTGTGACAATTTTGAAGGCAGTTCTGATCAGCAAGAGTGTAAATTCATGAATTGCGAAATAATGATTAGGCTTGAGGTACGTTTCTAAAGTTTTTCCATTTTTCCTGACTAAAGGTGATTTTTATTTTGCGTGTAAACATATAAAAGTGACTAGCATTGATAGAAAGCTATGTATTTTCTCTATTGTAAGGTGCTATGGTACCTGATCAATTGCAAAGTTCTATGGTAAATGAGCTAATGTCAGGTTTGCCCTACATACAGTTAGAGTACAGCAAATGTTGTATCGATAACTAACCATCAGATTTGGAAGGTTGAAGTAGAGTAATAAAATTATGATGGTAAAATATTATTGGTAAAGACAGTGACGGCGGTATTTATACTTTAATACTTTTTTTGTGCTACGCTAGGTAACTCTATGTTTACACATAGAGTTACCTAGCGTAGCACAAAAATACAGTTCAAGTTGATATTATTTACTGCTGTGACAAAACCTCTTTTACTAGTAGTTAGTAACACAAGAGATCTGTTATATTTTTTTGAGGTGGTAAACTGATGAGCCGCTATACACTGTTGCACTATGGAACTGTCACATTTCCCTGTTTTCTTTAGTGCTCGCCGAGGAGGAATGTCAGTTATACCTAAACTTTCATGCCAAGTTCTATACCTGCACCATCTACAGTTATCGCCACACGATAGGTTGTGACAATTTTGAAGGCAGTTCTGATCAGCAAGAGTGTAAATTCATGAATTGCGAAATAATGATTAGGCTTGAGGTATGTTTCTAAGGTTTTTCCATTTTTCCTGACTAAAGGTGATTTTTATTTTGCGTGTAAACATATAAAAGTGACTAGCATTGATAGAAAGATATGTATTTTCTCTATTTGAAAGTTTTATGGTACCTGATCAATTGCAAAGTTCTATGGTAAATGAGCTAATGTCAGGTTTGCCCTACATACAGTTAGAGTACAGCAAATGTTGTATCGATAACTAACCATTAGATTTGGAAGGTTGAAGTAGAGTAATAAAACTATGATGGTAAAATCTTATTGGTAAAGACAGTGACGGCGGTATTTATACTTTAATACATTTTTTGTGCTACGCTAGGTAACTCTATGTTTACACATAGAATTACCTAGCGTAGCACAAAAATACAGTTCAAGTTGATATTATTTACTGCTGTGACAAAACCTCTTTTACTAGTAGTTAGTAACACAAGAGATCTGTTATATTTTTTGAGGTGGTAAACTGATGAGCTGCTATACACTGTTGCACTATGGAACTGTCACATTTCCCTGTTTTCTTTAGTGCTTGCCGTGGAGGAATGTCAGTTATACCTAAACTTTCATGCCAAGTTCTATACCTGCACCATCTACAGTTATGGCCACACAATAGGTTGTGACAATTTTGAAGGCAGTTCTGATCAGCAAGAGTGTAAATTCATGAATTGCGAAATAATGATTAGGCTTGAGGTACGTTTCTAAAGTTTTTCCATTTTTCCTGACTAAAGGTGATTTTTATTTTGCGTGTAAACATATAAAAGTGACTAGCATTGATAGAAAGATATGTATTTTCTCTATTTTAAAGTTTTATGGTACCTGATCAATTGCAAAGTTCTATGGTAAATGAGCTAATGTCAGGTTTGCCCTACATACAGTTAGAGTACAGCAAATGTTGTATCGATAACTAACCATTAGATTTGGAAGGTTGAAGTAGAGTAATAAAACTATGATGGTAAAATCTTATTGGTAAAGACAGTGACGGCGGTATTTATACTTTAATACATTTTTTGTGCTACGCTAGGTAACTCTATGTTTACACATAGAATTACCTAGCGTAGCACAAAAATACAGTTCAAGTTGATATTATTTACTGCTGTGACAAAACCTATTTTACTAGTAGTTAGTAACACAAGAGATCTGTTATATTTTTTTGAGGTAGTAAACTGATGAGCCGCTATACACTGTTGCACTATGGAACTGTCACATTTCCCTGTTTTCTTTAGTGCTCGCCGAGGAGGAATGTCAGTTATACCTAAACTTTCATGCCAAGTTCTATACCTGCACCATCTACAGTTATCGCCACCCGATAGATTGTGACAATTTTGCAGGCAGTTCCGATCAGCAAGAGTATAAATTCATGAATTGCGAAATAATGATTCAGCTTGAGGTACGTTCCTAGAGTTGTTCCATTTTTCCTGACTAAAAGTAATTTTTATTTTGCGTGTAAATTTTAATAAGTGGCTAGCATTGATAGAAAGATATGTATTTTCTCTATTTTAAAGTTTTATGGTACCTGACCGATTGTAAAGTTTTATGATATCTGATATATTATCAGGTTCAATGGTATTTGATATATTGTAAGGTTCTATGGTATCTATTCTATTTGGGTGTAATGGATTGAAGGTTGCAAATTCGAATCCTACGCAATGTAATGTTTTTCTAAACCTGTAATTGTGGTTTCAGACAGACAAAAGGACACGACTCATATGATAGCATAGAATGCACATGTTGCATATTATTCATTGAGTATGCTCACTAAATTATTCACTGAAAAAGAAACTGTTCAATTGCTTCACATCTGGTTAAAGTTGAGAATTCTTTTGAAACTAGTTAACATATGATTGGTTTTTATGACATGGTTATTTTTTCTTTAATTCAGAGTAGCAGAGGACATTTGGAACCTTATGCTTCTGCATGCCTTTGACAGCGAGGACAAGCTGTTATCAACCTTAATGAGGTCACACGCTTACCATACCAGTTACCATACACCCGCTTACTGTCATACCAGTAACACCTACTGGTAAAAAGCTCAACTTCCCACAAGATCTGATAAATCCAAAAAGTCAGCTCGCTGTTCTCTACTGCAAAGGTACCAGTCAACCTGACAATGTAGAATTGACATCACAAGATAGTTTTAAAACAGTTGTTTTCAAATAAACATGAGTGTTGAATTTGCTTGTCATATTATTCTATTTTGACTATGTTTAGTTTGTGCACTTTTACTTAACTTGTAGGTGCTAATTCAAATATTATTGGTTCAGATATAGTGAAAGTGTTAAGCTCTTGTAAGTAATGCTGATATTTACCAGTACGAGTTACTTTTTTATTCTATAAGTCAAACAATCATCTATTGTACCTGATATATTGTTAGGTTCTATGGTATCTTATCTATTATGAAGCTTTATGGTACCTGATATATTGTAAGGCTCTGTAGTACCTGATGCATCGTAAGGTTTTTGGTACTTGATCAATTGTAAGGCTCTATGGTACCTGATCATTTGCAAAGTCCTATAGTAACTGAGCTATTGTCAGGTTCGCCCTTCACTCAGTTAGAGTACAGCAAATGGTGTATCGATAACTAACCATTATATTTAAAAGGTTGAAGTAGAGTAATAAAACTATGATGGTAAAATCTTATTGGTAAAGACAGTGACGGCTGTATTTGTACTTTAATACATTTTTTGTGCTACGCTAGGTAACTCTATGTTTACACATAGAGTTTGCTAGCGTAGCACAAAAATACAGCTCAAGTTGATAGGCTATTACTTACTGCTGTGACAAAACATCTAATACTAGTAGTTAGTAACACAAGAGATCTGTTATATTTTTTTTCAGGTGGTAAACTGATGAGCTGCTATACACTGTTGCACTATGGAACTGTCACATTTCCCTGTTTTCTTTAGTGCTCGCCGTGGAGGAATGTCAGTTATACCTAAACTTTCATGCCAAGTTCTATACCTGCACCATCTACAGTTATCGCCACACGATAGGTTGTGACAATTTTGAAGGCAGTTCTGATCAGCAAGAGTGTAAATTCATGAATTGCGAAATAATGATTAGGCTTGAGGTACGTTTCTAAAGTGTTTCCATTTTTCCTGACTAAAGGTGATTTTTATTTTGCGTGTAAACATATAAAAGTGACTAGCATTGATAGAAAGCTATGTATTTTCTCTATTGTAAGGTGCTATGGTACCTGATCAATTGCAAAGTTCTATGGTAAATGAGCTAATGTCAGTTTTGCCCTACATACAGTTAGAGTACAGCAAATGTTGTATCGATAACTAACCATTAGATTTGGAAGGTTGAAGTAGAGTAATAAAACTATGATGGTAAAATCTTATTGGTAAAGACAGTGACGGCTGTATTTGTACTTTAATACTTTTTTTGTGCTACGCTAGGTAACTCTATGTTTACACATAGAGTTTGCTAGCGTAGCACAAAAATACAGCTCAAGTTGATAGGCTATTACTTACTGCTGTGACAAAACATCTAATACTAGTAGTTAGTAACACAAGAGATCTGTTATATTTTTTTTCAGGTGGTAAACTGATGAGCTGCTATACACTGTTGCACTATGGAACTGTCACATTTCCCTGTTTTCTTTAGTGCTCGCCGTGGAGGAATGTCAGTTATACCTAAACTTTCATGCCAAGTTCTATACCTGCACCATCTACAGTTATCGCCACACGATAGGTTGTGACAATTTTGAAGGCAGTTCTGATCAGCAAGAGTGTAAATTCATGAATTGCGAAATAATGATTAGGCTTGAGGTACGTTTCTAAAATTTTTCCATTTTTCCTGACTAAAGGTGATTTTTATTTTGCGTGTAAACATATAAAAGTGACTAGCATTGATAGAAAGCTATGTATTTTCTCTATTGTAAGGTGCTATGGTACCTGATCAATTGCAAAGTTCTATGGTAATTGAGCTAATGTCAGGTTTGCCCTACATACAGTTAGAGTACAGCAAATGTTGTATCGATAACTAACCATCAGATTTGGAAGGTTGAAGTAGAGTAATAAAACTATGATGGTAAAATCTTATTGGTAAAGACAGTGACGGCGGTATTTATACTTTAATACATTTTTTGTGCTACGCTAGGTAACTCTATGTTTACACATAGAATTACCTAGCGTAGCACAAAAATACAGTTCAAGTTGATATTATTTACTGCTGTGACAAAACCTCTTTTACTAGTAGTTAGTAACACAAGAGATCTGTTATATTTTTTGAGGTGGTAAACTGATGAGCCGCTATACACTGTTGCACTATGGAACTGTCACATTTCCCTGTTTTCTTTAGTGCTCGCCGAGGAGGAATGTCAGTTATACCTAAACTTTCATGCCAAGTTCTATACCTGCACCATCTACAGTTATCGCCACCTGATAGATTGTGACAATTTTGCAGGCAGTTCCGATCAGCAAGAGTATAAATTCATGAATTGCGAAATAATGATTCAGCTTGAGGTACGTTCCTAGAGTTGTTCCATTTTTCCTGACTAAAAGTAATTTTTATTTTGCGTGTAAATTTTAATAAGTGGCTAGCATTGATAGAAAGATATGTATTTTCTCTATTTTAAAGTTTTATGGTACCTGATCAATTGCAAAGTTCTATGGTAAATGAGCTAATGTCAGGTTTGCCCTACATACAGTTAGAGTACAGCAAATGTTGTATCGATAACTAACCATTAGATTTGGAAGGTTGAAGTAGAGTAATAAAACTATGATGGTAAAATCTTATTGGTAAAGACAGTGACGGCGGTATTTATACTTTAATACATTTTTTGTGCTACGCTAGGTAACTCTATGTTTACACATAGAATTACCTAGCGTAGCACAAAAATACAGTTCAAGTTGATATTATTTACTGCTGTGACAAAACCTATTTTACTAGTAGTTAGTAACACAAGAGATCTGTTATATTTTTTTGAGGTAGTAAACTGATGAGCCGCTATACACTGTTGCACTATGGAACTGTCACATTTCCCTGTTTTCTTTAGTGCTCGCCGAGGAGGAATGTCAGTTATACCTAAACTTTCATGCCAAGTTCTATACCTGCACCATCTACAGTTATCGCCACCCGATAGATTGTGACAATTTTGCAGGCAGTTCCGATCAGCAAGAGTATAAATTCATGAATTGCGAAATAATGATTCAGCTTGAGGTACGTTCCTAGAGTTGTTCCATTTTTCCTGACTAAAAGTAATTTTTATTTTGCGTGTAAATTTTAATAAGTGGCTAGCATTGATAGAAAGATATGTATTTTCTCTATTTTAAAGTTTTATGGTACCTGACCGATTGTAAAGTTTTATGATATCTGATATATTATCAGGTTCAATGGTATTTGATATATTGTAAGGTTCTATGGTATCTATTCTATTTGGGTGTAATGGATTGAAGGTTGCAAATTCGAATCCTACGCAATGTAATGTTTTTCTAAACCTGTAATTGTGGTTTCAGACAGACAAAAGGACACGACTCATATGATAGCATAGAATGCACATGTTGCATATTATTCATTGAGTATGCTCACTAAATTATTCACTGAAAAAGAAACTGTTCAATTGCTTCACATCTGGTTAAAGTTGAGAATTCTTTTGAAACTAGTTAACATATGATTGGTTTTTATGACATGGTTATTTTTTCTTTAATTCAGAGTAGCAGAGGACATTTGGAACCTTATGCTTCTGCATGCCTTTGACAGCGAGGACAAGCTGTTATCAACCTTAATGAGGTCACACGCTTACCATACCAGTTACCATACACCCGCTTACTGTCATACCAGTAACACCTACTGGTAAAAAGCTCAACTAACCACAAGATCTGATAAATCCAAAAAGTCAGCTCGCTGTTCTCTACTGCAAAGGTACCAGTCAACCTGACAATGTAGAATTGACATCACAAGATAGTTTTAAAACAGTTGTTTTCAAATAAACATGAGTGTTGAATTTGCTTGTCATATTGTTCTATTTTGACTATGTTTAGTTTGTGCACTTTTACTTAACTTGTAGGTGCTAATTCAAATATTATTGGTTCAGATATAGTGAAAGTGTTAAGCTCTTGTAAGTAATGCTGATATTTACCAGTACAAGTTACTTCTTTATTCTATAAGTCAAACAATCATCTATTGTACCTGATATATTGTTAGGTTCTATGGTATCATATCTATTATGAAGCTTTATGGTACCTGATATATTGTAAGGCTCTGTAGTACCTGATGTATCGTAAGGTTTTTGGTACTTGATCAATTGTAAGGCTCTATGGTACCTGATCATTTGCAAAGTCCTATAGTAACTGAGCTATTGTCAGGTTCGCCCTTCACTCAGTTAGAGTACAGCAAATGGTGTATCGATAACTAACCATTATATTTAGAAGGTTGAAGTAGAGTAATAAAACTATGATGGTAAAATCCTATTGGTAAAGACAGTGACGGCTGTATTTGTACTTTAATACATTTTTTGTGCTACGCTAGGTAACTCTATGTTTACACATAGAGTTTGCTAGCGTAGCACAAAAATACAGCTCAAGTTGATAGGCTATTACTTACTGCTGTGACAAAACATCTAATACTAGTAGTTAGTAACACAAGAGATCTGTTATATTTTTTTTCAGGTGGTAAACTGATGAGCTGCTATACACTGTTGCACTATGGAACTGTCACATTTCCCTGTTTTCTTTAGTGCTCGCCGTGGAGGAATGTCAGTTATACCTAAACTTTCATGCCAAGTTCTATACCTGCACCATCTACAGTTATCGCCACACGATAGGTTGTGACAATTTTGAAGGCAGTTCTGATCAGCAAGAGTGTAAATTCATGAATTGCGAAATAATGATTAGGCTTGAGGTACGTTTCTAAGGTTTTTCCATTTTTCCTGACTAAAGGTGATTTTTATTTTGCGTGTAAACATATAAAAGTGACTAGCATTGATAGAAAGATATGTATTTTCTCTATTTGAAAGTTTTATGGTACCTGATCAATTGCAAAGTTCTATGGTAAATGAGCTAATGTCAGGTTTGCCCTACATACAGTTAGAGTACAGCAAATGTTGTATCGATAACTAACCATTAGATTTGGAAGGTTGAAGTAGAGTAATAAAACTATGATGGTAAAATCTTATTGGTAAAGACAGTGACGGCGGTATTTATACTTTAATACATTTTTTGTGCTACGCTAGGTAACTCTATGTTTACACATAGAATTACCTAGCGTAGCACAAAAATACAGTTCAAGTTGATATTATTTACTGCTGTGACAAAACCTCTTTTACTAGTAGTTAGTAACACAAGAGATCTGTTATATTTTTTTGAGGTGGTAAACTGATGAGCCGCTATACACTGTTGCACTATGGAACTGTCACATTTCCCTGTTTTCTTTAGTGCTCGCCGAGGAGGAATGTCAGTTATACCTAAACTTTCATGCCAAGTTCTATACCTGCACCATCTACAGTTATCGCCACCCGATAGATTGTGACAATTTTGCAGGCAGTTCCGATCAGCAAGAGTATAAATTCATGAATTGCGAAATAATGATTCAGCTTGAGGTACGTTCCTAGAGTTGTTCCATTTTTCCTGACTAAAAGTAATTTTTATTTTGCGTGTAAATTTTAATAAGTGGCTAGCATTGATAGAAAGATATGTATTTTCTCTATTTTAAAGTTTTATGGTACCTGACCGATTGTAAAGTTTTATGATATCTGATATATTATCAGGTTCAATGGTATCTGATATATTGTAAGGTTCTATGGTATCTATTCTATTTGGGTGTAGTGGATTGAAGGTTGCAAATTCGAATCCTACGCAATGTAATGTTTTTCTAAACCTGTAATTGTGGTTTCAGACAGACAAAAGGACACGACTCATATGATAGCATAGAATGCACATGTTGCATATTATTCATTGAGTATGCTCACTAAATTATTCACTGAAAAAGAAACTGTTCAATTGCTTCACATCTGGTTAAAGTTGAGAATTCTTTTGAAACTAGTTAACATATGATTGGTTTTTATGACATGGTTATTTTTTCTTTAATTCAGAGTAGCAGAGGACATTTGGAACCTTATGCTTCTGCATGCCTTTGACAGCGAGGACAAGCTGTTATCAACCTTAATGAGGTCACACGCTTACCATACCAGTTACCATACACCCGCTTACTGTCATACCAGTAACACCTACTGGTAAAAAGCTCAACTAACCACAAGATCTGATAAATCCAAAAAGTCAGCTCGCTGTTCTCTACTGCAAAGGTACCAGTCAACCTGACAATGTAGAATTGACATCACAAGATAGTTTTAAAACAGTTGTTTTCAAATAAACATGAGTGTTGAATTTGCTTGTCATATTGTTCTATTTTGACTATGTTTAGTTTGTGCACTTTTACTTAACTTGTAGGTGCTAATTCAAATATTATTGGTTCAGATATAGTGAAAGTGTTAAGCTCTTGTAAGTAATGCTGATATTTACCAGTACAAGTTACTTCTTTATTCTATAAGTCAAACAATCATCTATTGTACCTGATATATTGTTAGGTTCTATGGTATCATATCTATTATGAAGCTTTATGGTACCTGATATATTGTAAGGCTCTGTAGTACCTGATGTATCGTAAGGTTTTTGGTACTTGATCAATTGTAAGGCTCTATGGTACCTGATCATTTGCAAAGTCCTATAGTAACTGAGCTATTGTCAGGTTCGCCCTTCACTCAGTTAGAGTACAGCAAATGGTGTATCGATAACTAACCATTATATTTAGAAGGTTGAAGTAGAGTAATAAAACTATGATGGTAAAATCCTATTGGTAAAGACAGTGACGGCTGTATTTGTACTTTAATACATTTTTTGTGCTACGCTAGGTAGCTCTATGTTTACACATAGAGTTTGCTAGCGTAGCACAAAAATACAGCTCAAGTTGATAGGCTATTACTTACTGCTGTGACAAAACATCTAATACTAGTAGTTAGTAACACAAGAGATCTGTTATATTTTTTTTCAGGTGGTAAACTGATGAGCTGCTATACACTGTTGCACTATGGAACTGTCACATTTCCCTGTTTTCTTTAGTGCTCGCCGTGGAGGAATGTCAGTTATACCTAAACTTTCATGCCAAGTTCTATACCTGCACCATCTACAGTTATCGCCACACGATAGGTTGTGACAATTTTGAAGGCAGTTCTGATCAGCAAGAGTGTAAATTCATGAATTGCGAAATAATGATTAGGCTTGAGGTACGTTTCTAAAGTTTTTCCATTTTTCCTGACTAAAGGTGATTTTTATTTTGCGTGTAAACATATAAAAGTGACTAGCATTGATAGAAAGATATGTATTTTCTCTATTTGAAAGTTTTATGGTACCTGATCAATTGCAAAGTTCTATGGTAAATGAGCTAATGTCAGGTTTGCCCTACATACAGTTAGAGTACAGCAAATGTTGTATCGATAACTAACCATTAGATTTGGAAGGTTGAAGTAGAGTAATAAAACTATGATGGTAAAATCTTATTGGTAAAGACAGTGACGGCGGTATTTATACTTTAATACATTTTTTGTGCTACGCTAGGTAACTCAATATGTTTACACATAGAATTACCTAGCGTAGCACAAAAATACAGTTCAAGTTGATATTATTTACTGCTGTGACAAAACCTTTTTTACTAGTAGTTAGTAACACAAGAGATCTGTTATATTTTTTTGAGGTGGTAAACTGATGAGCCGCTATACACTGTTGCACTATGGAACTGTCACATTTCCCTGTTTTCTTTAGTGCTCGCCGAGGAGGAATGTCAGTTATACCTAAACTTTCATGCCAAGTTCTATACCTGCACCATCTACAGTTATCGCCACCCGATAGATTGTGACAATTTTGCAGGCAGTTCCGATCAGCAAGAGTATAAATTCATGAATTGCGAAATAATGATTCAGCTTGAGGTACGTTCCTAGAGTTGTTCCATTTTTCCTGACTAAAAGTAATTTTTATTTTGCGTGTAAATTTTAATAAGTGGCTAGCATTGATAGAAAGATATGTATTTTCTCTATTTTAAAGTTTTATGGTACCTGACCGATTGTAAAGTTTTATGATATCTGATATATTATCAGGTTCAATGGTATCTGATATATTGTAAGGTTCTATGGTATCTATTCTATTTGGGTGTAGTGGATTGAAGGTTGCAAATTCGAATCCTACGCAATGTAATGTTTTTCTAAACCTGTAATTGTGGTTTCAGACAGACAAAAGGACACGACTCATATGATAGCATAGAATGCACATGTTGCATATTATTCATTGAGTATGATCACTAAATTATTCACTGAAAAAGAAACTGTTCAATTGCTTCACATCTGGTTAAAGTTGAGAATTCTTTTGAAACTAGTTAACATATGATTGGTTTTTATGACATGGTTATTTTTTCTTTAATTCAGAGTAGCAGAGGACATTTGGAACCTTATGCTTCTGCATGCCTTTGACAGCGAGGACAAGCTGTTATCAACCTTAATGAGGTCACACGCTTACCATACCAGTTACCATACACCCGCTTACTGTCATACCAGTAACACCTACTGGTAAAAAGCTCAACTTCCCACAAGATCTGATAAATCCAAAAAGTCAGCTCGCTGTTCTCTACTGCAAAGGTACCAGTCAACCTGACAATGTAGAATTGACATCACAAGATAGTTTTAAAACAGTTGTTTTCAAATAAACACGAGTGTTGAATTTGCTTGTCATATTATTCTATTTTGACTATGTTTAGTTTGTGCACTTTTACTTAACTTGTAGGTGCTAATTCAAATATTATTGGTTCAGATATAGTGAAAGTGTTAAGCTCTTGTAAGTAATGCTGATATTTACCAGTACAAGTTACTTCTTTATTCTATAAGTCAAACAATCATCTATTGTACCTGATATATTGTTAGGTTCTATGGTATCTTATCTATTATGAAGCTTTATGGTACCTGATATATTGTAAGGCTCTGTAGTACCTGATGTATCGTAAGGTTTTTGGTACTTGATCAATTGTAAGGTTCTATGGTACCTGATCATTTGCAAAGTTCTATAGTAACTGAGCTATTGTCAGGTTCGCCCTTCACTCAGTTAGAGTACAGCAAATGGTGTATCGATAACTAACCATTATATTTAGAAGGTTGAAGTAGAGTAATAAAACTATGATGGTAAAATCCTATTGGTAAAGACAGTGACGGCTGTATTTGTACTTTAATACATTTTTTGTGCTACGCTAGGTAACTCTATGTTTACACATAGAGTTTGCTAGCGTAGCACAAAAATACAGCTCAAGTCGATAGGCTATTACTTACTGCTGTGACAAAACATCTAATACTAGTAGTTAGTAACACAAGAGATCTGTTATATTTTTTTTCAGGTGGTAAACTGATGAGCTGCTATACACTGTTGCACTATGGAACTGTCACATTTCCCTGTTTTCTTTAGTGCTCGCCGTGGAGGAATGTCAGTTATACCTAAACTTTCATGCCAAGTTCTATACCTGCACCATCTACAGTTATCGCCACACGATAGGTTGTGACAATTTTGAAGGCAGTTCTGATCAGCAAGAGTGTAAATTCATGAATTGCGAAATAATGATTAGGCTTGAGGTACGTTTCTAAGGTTTTTCCATTTTTCCTGACTAAAGGTGATTTTTATTTTGCGTGTAAACATATAAAAGTGACTAGCATTGATAGAAAGATATGTATTTTCTCTATTTGAAAGTTTTATGGTACCTGATCAATTGCAAAGTTCTATGGTAAATGAGCTAATGTCAGGTTTGCCCTACATACAGTTAGAGTACAGCAAATGTTGTATCGATAACTAACCATTAGATTTGGAAGGTTGAAGTAGAGTAATAAAACTATGATGGTAAAATCTTATTGGTAAAGACAGTGACGGCGGTATTTATACTTTAATACATTTTTTGTGCTACGCTAGGTAACTCTATGTTTACACATAGAATTACCTAGCGTAGCACAAAAATACAGTTCAAGTTGATATTATTTACTGCTGTGACAAAACCTCTTTTACTAGTAGTTAGTAACACAAGAGATCTGTTATATTTTTTGAGGTGGTAAACTGATGAGCCGCTATACACTGTTGCACTATGGAACTGTCACATTTCCCTGTTTTCTTTAGTGCTCGCCGAGGAGGAACGTCAGTTATACCTAAACTTTCATGCCAAGTTCTATACCTGCACCATCTACAGTTATCGCCACCCGATAGATTGTGACAATTTTGCAGGCAGTTCCGATCAGCAAGAGTATAAATTCATGAATTGCGAAATAATGATTCAGCTTGAGGTACGTTCCTAGAGTTGTTCCATTTTTCCTGACTAAAAGTAATTTTTATTTTGCGTGTAAATTTTAATAAGTGGCTAGCATTGATAGAAAGATATGTATTTTCTCTATTTTAAAGTTATATGGTACCTGACCGATTGTAAAATTTTATGATATCTGATATATTATCAGGTTCAATGGTATCTGATATATTGTAAGGTTCTATGGTATCTATTCTATTTGGGTGTAGTGGATTGAAGGTTGCAAATTCGAATCCTACGCAATGTAATGTTTTTCTAAACCTGTAATTGTGGTTTCAGACAGACAAAAGGACACGACTCATATGATAGCATAGAATGCACATGTTGCATATTATTCATTGAGTATGCTCACTAAATTATTCACTGAAAAAGAAACTGTTCAATTGCTTCACATCTGGTTAAAGTTGAGAATTCTTTTGAAACTAGTTAACATATGATTGGTTTTTATGACATGGTTATTTTTTCTTTAATTCAGAGTAGCAGAGGACATTTGGAACCTTATGCTTCTGCATGCCTTTGACAGCGAGGACAAGCTGTTATCAACCTTAATGAGGTCACACGCTTACCATACCAGTTACCATACACCCGCTTACTGTCATACCAGTAACACCTACTGGTAAAAAGCTCAACTTCCCACAAGATCTGATAAATCCAAAAAGTCAGCTCGCTGTTCTCTACTGCAATGGTACCAGTCAACCTGACAATGTAGAATTGACATCACAAGATAGTTTTAAAACAGTTGTTTTCAAATAAACACGAGTGTTGAATTTGCTTGTCATATTATTCTATTTTGACTATGTTTAGTTTGTGCACTTTTACTTAACTTGTAGGTGCTAATTCAAATATTATTGGTTCAGATATAGTGAAAGTGTTAAGCTCTTGTAAGTAATGCTGATATTTACCAGTACAAGTTACTTCTTTATTCTATAAGTCAAACAATCATCTATTGTACCTGATATATTGTTAGGTTCTATGGTATCTTATCTATTATGAAGCTTTATGGTACCTGATATATTGTAAGGCTCTGTAGTACCTGATGTATCGTAAGGTTTTTGGTACTTGATCAATTGTAAGGTTCTATGGTACCTGATCATTTGCAAAGTTCTATAGTAACTGAGCTATTGTCAGGTTCGCCCTTCACTCAGTTAGAGTACAGCAAATGGTGTATCGATAACTAACCATTATATTTAGAAGGTTGAAGTAGAGTAATAAAACTATGATGGTAAAATCTTATTGGTAAAGACAGTGACGGCTGTATTTGTACTTTAATACTTTTTTTGTGCTACGCTAGGTAACTCTATGTTTACACATAGAGTTTGCTAGCGTAGCACAAAAATACAGCTCAAGTTGATAGGCTATTACTTACTGCTGTGACAAAACATCTAATACTAGTAGTTAGTAACACAAGAGATCTGTTATATTTTTTTTCAGGTGGTAAACTGATGAGCTGCTATACACTGTTGCACTATGGAACTGTCACATTTCCCTGTTTTCTTTAGTGCTCGCCGTGGAGGAATGTCAGTTATACCTAAACTTTCATGCCAAGTTCTATACCTGCACCATCTACAGTTATCGCCACACGATAGGTTGTGACAATTTTGAAGGCAGTTCTGATCAGCAAGAGTGTAAATTCATGAATTGCGAAATAATGATTAGGCTTGAGGTACGTTTCTAAAGTTTTTCCATTTTTCCTGACTAAAGGTGATTTTTATTTTGCGTGTAAACATATAAAAGTGACTAGCATTGATAGAAAGCTATGTATTTTCTCTATTGTAAGGTGCTATGGTACCTGATCAATTGCAAAGTTCTATGGTAAATGAGCTAATGTCAGGTTTGCCCTACATACAGTTAGAGTACAGCAAATGTTGTATCGATAACTAACCATCAGATTTGGAAGGTTGAAGTAGAGTAATAAAATTATGATGGTAAAATATTATTGGTAAAGACAGTGACGGCGGTATTTATACTTTAATACTTTTTTTGTGCTACGCTAGGTAACTCTATGTTTACACATAGAGTTACCTAGCGTAGCACAAAAATACAGTTCAAGTTGATATTATTTACTGCTGTGACAAAACCTCTTTTACTAGTAGTTAGTAACACAAGAGATCTGTTATATTTTTTTGAGGTGGTAAACTGATGAGCCGCTATACACTGTTGCACTATGGAACTGTCACATTTCCCTGTTTTCTTTAGTGCTCGCCGAGGAGGAATGTCAGTTATACCTAAACTTTCATGCCAAGTTCTATACCTGCACCATCTACAGTTATCGCCACACGATAGGTTGTGACAATTTTGAAGGCAGTTCTGATCAGCAAGAGTGTAAATTCATGAATTGCGAAATAATGATTAGGCTTGAGGTATGTTTCTAAGGTTTTTCCATTTTTCCTGACTAAAGGTGATTTTTATTTTGCGTGTAAACATATAAAAGTGACTAGCATTGATAGAAAGATATGTATTTTCTCTATTTGAAAGTTTTATGGTACCTGATCAATTGCAAAGTTCTATGGTAAATGAGCTAATGTCAGGTTTGCCCTACATACAGTTAGAGTACAGCAAATGTTGTATCGATAACTAACCATTAGATTTGGAAGGTTGAAGTAGAGTAATAAAACTATGATGGTAAAATCTTATTGGTAAAGACAGTGACGGCGGTATTTATACTTTAATACATTTTTTGTGCTACGCTAGGTAACTCTATGTTTACACATAGAATTACCTAGCGTAGCACAAAAATACAGTTCAAGTTGATA
The DNA here is from genome assembly GCF_963576615.1 of Watersipora subatra. Lineage (NCBI taxonomy): Eukaryota > Metazoa > Bryozoa > Gymnolaemata > Cheilostomatida > Watersiporidae > Watersipora > Watersipora subatra. Next base: position 841,925 of record NW_027045382.1, read on the forward strand.
TTATTTACTGCTGTGACAAAACCTCTTTTACTAGTAGTTAGTAACACAAGAGATCTGTTATATTTTTTGAGGTGGTAAACTGATGAGCTGCTATACACTGTTGCACTATGGAACTGTCACATTTCCCTGTTTTCTTTAGTGCTTGCCGTGGAGGAATGTCAGTTATACCTAAACTTTCATGCCAAGTTCTATACCTGCACCATCTACAGTTATGGCCACACAATAGGTTGTGACAATTTTGAAGGCAGTTCTGATCAGCAAGAGTGTAAATTCATGAATTGCGAAATAATGATTAGGCTTGAGGTACGTTTCTAAAGTTTTTCCATTTTTCCTGACTAAAGGTGATTTTTATTTTGCGTGTAAACATATAAAAGTGACTAGCATTGATAGAAAGATATGTATTTTCTCTATTTTAAAGTTTTATGGTACCTGATCAATTGCAAAGTTCTATGGTAAATGAGCTAATGTCAGGTTTGCCCTACATACAGTTAGAGTACAGCAAATGTTGTATCGATAACTAACCATTAGATTTGGAAGGTTGAAGTAGAGTAATAAAACTATGATGGTAAAATCTTATTGGTAAAGACAGTGACGGCGGTATTTATACTTTAATACATTTTTTGTGCTACGCTAGGTAACTCTATGTTTACACATAGAATTACCTAGCGTAGCACAAAAATACAGTTCAAGTTGATATTATTTACTGCTGTGACAAAACCTATTTTACTAGTAGTTAGTAACACAAGAGATCTGTTATATTTTTTTGAGGTAGTAAACTGATGAGCCGCTATACACTGTTGCACTATGGAACTGTCACATTTCCCTGTTTTCTTTAGTGCTCGCCGAGGAGGAATGTCAGTTATACCTAAACTTTCATGCCAAGTTCTATACCTGCACCATCTACAGTTATCGCCACCCGATAGATTGTGACAATTTTGCAGGCAGTTCCGATCAGCAAGAGTATAAATTCATGAATTGCGAAATAATGATTCAGCTTGAGGTACGTTCCTAGAGTTGTTCCATTTTTCCTGACTAAAAGTAATTTTTATTTTGCGTGTAAATTTTAATAAGTGGCTAGCATTGATAGAAAGATATGTATTTTCTCTATTTTAAAGTTTTATGGTACCTGACCGATTGTAAAGTTTTATGATATCTGATATATTATCAGGTTCAATGGTATTTGATATATTGTAAGGTTCTATGGTATCTATTCTATTTGGGTGTAATGGATTGAAGGTTGCAAATTCGAATCCTACGCAATGTAATGTTTTTCTAAACCTGTAATTGTGGTTTCAGACAGACAAAAGGACACGACTCATATGATAGCATAGAATGCACATGTTGCATATTATTCATTGAGTATGCTCACTAAATTATTCACTGAAAAAGAAACTGTTCAATTGCTTCACATCTGGTTAAAGTTGAGAATTCTTTTGAAACTAGTTAACATATGATTGGTTTTTATGACATGGTTATTTTTTCTTTAATTCAGAGTAGCAGAGGACATTTGGAACCTTATGCTTCTGCATGCCTTTGACAGCGAGGACAAGCTGTTATCAACCTTAATGAGGTCACACGCTTACCATACCAGTTACCATACACCCGCTTACTGTCATACCAGTAACACCTACTGGTAAAAAGCTCAACTTCCCACAAGATCTGATAAATCCAAAAAGTCAGCTCGCTGTTCTCTACTGCAAAGGTACCAGTCAACCTGACAATGTAGAATTGACATCACAAGATAGTTTTAAAACAGTTGTTTTCAAATAAACATGAGTGTTGAATTTGCTTGTCATATTATTCTATTTTGACTATGTTTAGTTTGTGCACTTTTACTTAACTTGTAGGTGCTAATTCAAATATTATTGGTTCAGATATAGTGAAAGTGTTAAGCTCTTGTAAGTAATGCTGATATTTACCAGTACGAGTTACTTTTTTATTCTATAAGTCAAACAATCATCTATTGTACCTGATATATTGTTAGGTTCTATGGTATCTTATCTATTATGAAGCTTTATGGTACCTGATATATTGTAAGGCTCTGTAGTACCTGATGCATCGTAAGGTTTTTGGTACTTGATCAATTGTAAGGCTCTATGGTACCTGATCATTTGCAAAGTCCTATAGTAACTGAGCTATTGTCAGGTTCGCCCTTCACTCAGTTAGAGTACAGCAAATGGTGTATCGATAACTAACCATTATATTTAAAAGGTTGAAGTAGAGTAATAAAACTATGATGGTAAAATCTTATTGGTAAAGACAGTGACGGCTGTATTTGTACTTTAATACATTTTTTGTGCTACGCTAGGTAACTCTATGTTTACACATAGAGTTTGCTAGCGTAGCACAAAAATACAGCTCAAGTTGATAGGCTATTACTTACTGCTGTGACAAAACATCTAATACTAGTAGTTAGTAACACAAGAGATCTGTTATATTTTTTTTCAGGTGGTAAACTGATGAGCTGCTATACACTGTTGCACTATGGAACTGTCACATTTCCCTGTTTTCTTTAGTGCTCGCCGTGGAGGAATGTCAGTTATACCTAAACTTTCATGCCAAGTTCTATACCTGCACCATCTACAGTTATCGCCACACGATAGGTTGTGACAATTTTGAAGGCAGTTCTGATCAGCAAGAGTGTAAATTCATGAATTGCGAAATAATGATTAGGCTTGAGGTACGTTTCTAAAGTGTTTCCATTTTTCCTGACTAAAGGTGATTTTTATTTTGCGTGTAAACATATAAAAGTGACTAGCATTGATAGAAAGCTATGTATTTTCTCTATTGTAAGGTGCTATGGTACCTGATCAATTGCAAAGTTCTATGGTAAATGAGCTAATGTCAGTTTTGCCCTACATACAGTTAGAGTACAGCAAATGTTGTATCGATAACTAACCATTAGATTTGGAAGGTTGAAGTAGAGTAATAAAACTATGATGGTAAAATCTTATTGGTAAAGACAGTGACGGCTGTATTTGTACTTTAATACATTTTTTGTGCTACGCTAGGTAACTCTATGTTTACACATAGAGTTTGCTAGCGTAGCACAAAAATACAGCTCAAGTTGATAGGCTATTACTTACTGCTGTGACAAAACATCTAATACTAGTAGTTAGTAACACAAGAGATCTGTTATATTTTTTTTCAGGTGGTAAACTGATGAGCTGCTATACACTGTTGCACTATGGAACTGTCACATTTCCCTGTTTTCTTTAGTGCTCGCCGTGGAGGAATGTCAGTTATACCTAAACTTTCATGCCAAGTTCTATACCTGCACCATCTACAGTTATCGCCACACGATAGGTTGTGACAATTTTGAAGGCAGTTCTGATCAGCAAGAGTGTAAATTCATGAATTGCGAAATAATGATTAGGCTTGAGGTACGTTTCTAAAATTTTTCCATTTTTCCTGACTAAAGGTGATTTTTATTTTGCGTGTAAACATATAAAAGTGACTAGCATTGATAGAAAGCTATGTATTTTCTCTATTGTAAGGTGCTATGGTACCTGATCAATTGCAAAGTTCTATGGTAATTGAGCTAATGTCAGGTTTGCCCTACATACAGTTAGAGTACAGCAAATGTTGTATCGATAACTAACCATCAGATTTGGAAGGTTGAAGTAGAGTAATAAAACTATGATGGTAAAATCTTATTGGTAAAGACAGTGACGGCGGTATTTATACTTTAATACATTTTTTGTGCTACGCTAGGTAACTCTATGTTTACACATAGAATTACCTAGCGTAGCACAAAAATACAGTTCAAGTTGATATTATTTACTGCTGTGACAAAACCTCTTTTACTAGTAGTTAGTAACACAAGAGATCTGTTATATTTTTTGAGGTGGTAAACTGATGAGCCGCTATACACTGTTGCACTATGGAACTGTCACATTTCCCTGTTTTCTTTAGTGCTCGCCGAGGAGGAATGTCAGTTATACCTAAACTTTCATGCCAAGTTCTATACCTGCACCATCTACAGTTATCGCCACCTGATAGATTGTGACAATTTTGCAGGCAGTTCCGATCAGCAAGAGTATAAATTCATGAATTGCGAAATAATGATTCAGCTTGAGGTACGTTCCTAGAGTTGTTCCATTTTTCCTGACTAAAAGTAATTTTTATTTTGCGTGTAAATTTTAATAAGTGGCTAGCATTGATAGAAAGATATGTATTTTCTCTATTTTAAAGTTTTATGGTACCTGATCAATTGCAAAGTTCTATGGTAAATGAGCTAATGTCAGGTTTGCCCTACATACAGTTAGAGTACAGCAAATGTTGTATCGATAACTAACCATTAGATTTGGAAGGTTGAAGTAGAGTAATAAAACTATGATGGTAAAATCTTATTGGTAAAGACAGTGACGGCGGTATTTATACTTTAATACATTTTTTGTGCTACGCTAGGTAACTCTATGTTTACACATAGAATTACCTAGCGTAGCACAAAAATACAGTTCAAGTTGATATTATTTACTGCTGTGACAAAACCTATTTTACTAGTAGTTAGTAACACAAGAGATCTGTTATATTTTTTTGAGGTAGTAAACTGATGAGCCGCTATACACTGTTGCACTATGGAACTGTCACATTTCCCTGTTTTCTTTAGTGCTCGCCGAGGAGGAATGTCAGTTATACCTAAACTTTCATGCCAAGTTCTATACCTGCACCATCTACAGTTATCGCCACCCGATAGATTGTGACAATTTTGCAGGCAGTTCCGATCAGCAAGAGTATAAATTCATGAATTGCGAAATAATGATTCAGCTTGAGGTACGTTCCTAGAGTTGTTCCATTTTTCCTGACTAAAAGTAATTTTTATTTTGCGTGTAAATTTTAATAAGTGGCTAGCATTGATAGAAAGATATGTATTTTCTCTATTTTAAAGTTTTATGGTACCTGACCGATTGTAAAGTTTTATGATATCTGATATATTATCAGGTTCAATGGTATTTGATATATTGTAAGGTTCTATGGTATCTATTCTATTTGGGTGTAATGGATTGAAGGTTGCAAATTCGAATCCTACGCAATGTAATGTTTTTCTAAACCTGTAATTGTGGTTTCAGACAGACAAAAGGACACGACTCATATGATAGCATAGAATGCACATGTTGCATATTATTCATTGAGTATGCTCACTAAATTATTCACTGAAAAAGAAACTGTTCAATTGCTTCACATCTGGTTAAAGTTGAGAATTCTTTTGAAACTAGTTAACATATGATTGGTTTTTATGACATGGTTATTTTTTCTTTAATTCAGAGTAGCAGAGGACATTTGGAACCTTATGCTTCTGCATGCCTTTGACAGCGAGGACAAGCTGTTATCAACCTTAATGAGGTCACACGCTTACCATACCAGTTACCATACACCCGCTTACTGTCATACCAGTAACACCTACTGGTAAAAAGCTCAACTAACCACAAGATCTGATAAATCCAAAAAGTCAGCTCGCTGTTCTCTACTGCAAAGGTACCAGTCAACCTGACAATGTAGAATTGACATCACAAGATAGTTTTAAAACAGTTGTTTTCAAATAAACATGAGTGTTGAATTTGCTTGTCATATTGTTCTATTTTGACTATGTTTAGTTTGTGCACTTTTACTTAACTTGTAGGTGCTAATTCAAATATTATTGGTTCAGATATAGTGAAAGTGTTAAGCTCTTGTAAGTAATGCTGATATTTACCAGTACAAGTTACTTCTTTATTCTATAAGTCAAACAATCATCTATTGTACCTGATATATTGTTAGGTTCTATGGTATCATATCTATTATGAAGCTTTATGGTACCTGATATATTGTAAGGCTCTGTAGTACCTGATGTATCGTAAGGTTTTTGGTACTTGATCAATTGTAAGGCTCTATGGTACCTGATCATTTGCAAAGTCCTATAGTAACTGAGCTATTGTCAGGTTCGCCCTTCACTCAGTTAGAGTACAGCAAATGGTGTATCGATAACTAACCATTATATTTAGAAGGTTGAAGTAGAGTAATAAAACTATGATGGTAAAATCCTATTGGTAAAGACAGTGACGGCTGTATTTGTACTTTAATACATTTTTTGTGCTACGCTAGGTAACTCTATGTTTACACATAGAGTTTGCTAGCGTAGCACAAAAATACAGCTCAAGTTGATAGGCTATTACTTACTGCTGTGACAAAACATCTAATACTAGTAGTTAGTAACACAAGAGATCTGTTATATTTTTTTTCAGGTGGTAAACTGATGAGCTGCTATACACTGTTGCACTATGGAACTGTCACATTTCCCTGTTTTCTTTAGTGCTCGCCGTGGAGGAATGTCAGTTATACCTAAACTTTCATGCCAAGTTCTATACCTGCACCATCTACAGTTATCGCCACACGATAGGTTGTGACAATTTTGAAGGCAGTTCTGATCAGCAAGAGTGTAAATTCATGAATTGCGAAATAATGATTAGGCTTGAGGTACGTTTCTAAGGTTTTTCCATTTTTCCTGACTAAAGGTGATTTTTATTTTGCGTGTAAACATATAAAAGTGACTAGCATTGATAGAAAGATATGTATTTTCTCTATTTGAAAGTTTTATGGTACCTGATCAATTGCAAAGTTCTATGGTAAATGAGCTAATGTCAGGTTTGCCCTACATACAGTTAGAGTACAGCAAATGTTGTATCGATAACTAACCATTAGATTTGGAAGGTTGAAGTAGAGTAATAAAACTATGATGGTAAAATCTTATTGGTAAAGACAGTGACGGCGGTATTTATACTTTAATACATTTTTTGTGCTACGCTAGGTAACTCTATGTTTACACATAGAATTACCTAGCGTAGCACAAAAATACAGTTCAAGTTGATATTATTTACTGCTGTGACAAAACCTCTTTTACTAGTAGTTAGTAACACAAGAGATCTGTTATATTTTTTTGAGGTGGTAAACTGATGAGCCGCTATACACTGTTGCACTATGGAACTGTCACATTTCCCTGTTTTCTTTAGTGCTCGCCGAGGAGGAATGTCAGTTATACCTAAACTTTCATGCCAAGTTCTATACCTGCACCATCTACAGTTATCGCCACCCGATAGATTGTGACAATTTTGCAGGCAGTTCCGATCAGCAAGAGTATAAATTCATGAATTGCGAAATAATGATTCAGCTTGAGGTACGTTCCTAGAGTTGTTCCATTTTTCCTGACTAAAAGTAATTTTTATTTTGCGTGTAAATTTTAATAAGTGGCTAGCATTGATAGAAAGATATGTATTTTCTCTATTTTAAAGTTTTATGGTACCTGACCGATTGTAAAGTTTTATGATATCTGATATATTATCAGGTTCAATGGTATCTGATATATTGTAAGGTTCTATGGTATCTATTCTATTTGGGTGTAGTGGATTGAAGGTTGCAAATTCGAATCCTACGCAATGTAATGTTTTTCTAAACCTGTAATTGTGGTTTCAGACAGACAAAAGGACACGACTCATATGATAGCATAGAATGCACATGTTGCATATTATTCATTGAGTATGCTCACTAAATTATTCACTGAAAAAGAAACTGTTCAATTGCTTCACATCTGGTTAAAGTTGAGAATTCTTTTGAAACTAGTTAACATATGATTGGTTTTTATGACATGGTTATTTTTTCTTTAATTCAGAGTAGCAGAGGACATTTGGAACCTTATGCTTCTGCATGCCTTTGACAGCGAGGACAAGCTGTTATCAACCTTAATGAGGTCACACGCTTACCATACCAGTTACCATACACCCGCTTACTGTCATACCAGTAACACCTACTGGTAAAAAGCTCAACTTCCCACAAGATCTGATAAATCCAAAAAGTCAGCTCGCTGTTCTCTACTGCAAAGGTACCAGTCAACCTGACAATGTAGAATTGACATCACAAGATAGTTTTAAAACAGTTGTTTTCAAATAAACATGAGTGTTGAATTTGCTTGTCATATTGTTCTATTTTGACTATGTTTAGTTTGTGCACTTTTACTTAACTTGTAGGTGCTAATTCAAATATTATTGGTTCAGATATAGTGAAAGTGTTAAGCTCTTGTAAGTAATGCTGATATTTACCAGTACAAGTTACTTCTTTATTCTATAAGTCAAACAATCATCTATTGTACCTGATATATTGTTAGGTTCTATGGTATCTTATCTATTATGAAGCTTTATGGTACCTGATATATTGTAAGGCTCTGTAGTACCTGATGTATCGTAAGGTTTTTGGTACTTGATCAATTGTAAGGTTCTATGGTACCTGATCATTTGCAAAGTTCTATAGTAACTGAGCTATTGTCAGGTTCGCCCTTCACTCAGTTAGAGTACAGCAAATGGTGTATCGATAACTAACCATTATATTTAGAAGGTTGAAGTAGAGTAATAAAACTATGATGGTAAAATCTTATTGGTAAAGACAGTGACGGCTGTATTTGTACTTTAATACTTTTTTTGTGCTACGCTAGGTAACTCTATGTTTACACATAGAGTTTGCTAGCGTAGCACAAAAATACAGCTCAAGTCGATAGGCTATTACTTACTGCTGTGACAAAACATCTAATACTAGTAGTTAGTAACACAAGAGATCTGTTATATTTTTTGAGGTGGTAAACTGATGAGCTGCTATACACTGTTGCACTATGGAACTGTCACATTTCCCTGTTTTCTTTAGTGCTCGCCGTGAAGGAATGTCAGTTATACCTAAACTTTCATGCCAAGTTCTATACCTGCACCATCTACAGTTATCGCCACACGATAGGTTGTGACAATTTTGAAGGCAGTTCTGATCAGCAAGAGTGTAAATTCATGAATTGCGAAATAATGATTAGGCTTGAGGTACGTTTCTAAAGTTTTTCCATTTTTCCTGACTAAAGGTGATTTTTATTTTGCGTGTAAACATATAAAAGTGACTAGCATTGATAGAAAGCTATGTATTTTCTCTATTGTAAGGTGCTATGGTACCTGATCAATTGCAAAGTTCTATGGTAAATGAGCTAATGTCAGGTTTGCCCTACATACAGTTAGAGTACAGCAAATGTTGTATCGATAACTAACCATCAGATTTGGAAGGTTGAAGTAGAGTAATAAAATTATGATGGTAAAATATTATTGGTAAAGACAGTGACGGCGGTATTTATACTTTAATACTTTTTTTGTGCTACGCTAGGTAACTCTATGTTTACACATAGAGTTACCTAGCGTAGCACAAAAATACAGTTCAAGTTGATATTATTTACTGCTGTGACAAAACCTCTTTTACTAGTAGTTAGTAACACAAGAGATCTGTTATATTTTTTTGAGGTGGTAAACTGATGAGCCGCTATACACTGTTGCACTATGGAACTGTCACATTTCCCTGTTTTCTTTAGTGCTCGCCGAGGAGGAATGTCAGTTATACCTAAACTTTCATGCCAAGTTCTATACCTGCACCATCTACAGTTATCGCCACCCGATAGATTGTGACAATTTTGCAGGCAGTTCCGATCAGCAAGAGTATAAATTCATGAATTGCGAAATAATGATTCAGCTTGAGGTACGTTCCTAGAGTTGTTCCATTTTTCCTGACTAAAAGTAATTTTTATTTTGCGTGTAAATTTTAATAAGTGGCTAGCATTGATAGAAAGATATGTATTTTCTCTATTTTAAAGTTTTATGGTACCTGATCAATTGCAAAGTTCTATGGTAAATGAGCTAATGTCAGGTTTGCCCTACATACAGTTAGAGTACAGCAAATGTTGTATCGATAACTAACCATTAGATTTGGAAGGTTGAAGTAGAGTAATAAAACTATGATGGTAAAATCTTATTGGTAAAGACAGTGATGGCGGTATTTATACTTTAATACATTTTTTGTGCTACGCTAGGTAACTCTATGTTTACACATAGAATTACCTAGCGTAGCACAAAAATACAGTTCAAGTTGATATTATTTACTGCTGTGACAAAACCTCTTTTACTAGTAGTTAGTAACACAAGAGATCTGTTATATTTTTTGAGGTGGTAAACTGATGAGCCGCTATACACTGTTGCACTATGGAACTGTCACATTTCCCTGTTTTCTTTAGTGCTCGCCGAGGAGGAACGTCAGTTATACCTAAACTTTCATGCCAAGTTCTATACCTGCACCATCTACAGTTATCGCCACCCGATAGATTGTGACAATTTTGCAGGCAGTTCCGATCAGCAAGAGTATAAATTCGTGAATTGCGAAATAATGATTCAGCTTGAGGTACGTTCCTAGAGTTGTTCCATTTTTCCTGACTAAAAGTAATTTTTATTTTGCGTGTAAATTTTAATAAGTGGCTAGCATTGATAGAAAGATATGTATTTTCTCTATTTTAAAGTTATATGGTACCTGACCGATTGTAAAATTTTATGATATCTGATATATTATCAGGTTCAATGGTATCTGATATATTGTAAGGTTCTATGGTATCTATTCTATTTGGGTGTAGTGGATTGAAGGTTGCAAATTCGAATCCTACGCAATGTAATGTTTTTCTAAACCTGTAATTGTGGTTTCAGACAGACAAAAGGACACGACTCATATGATAGCATAGAATGCACATGTTGCATATTATTCATTGAGTATGCTCACTAAATTATTCACTGAAAAAGAAACTGTTCAATTGCTTCACATCTGGTTAAAGTTGAGAATTCTTTTGAAACTAGTTAACATATGATTGGTTTTTATGACATGGTTATTTTTTCTTTAATTCAGAGTAGCAGAGGACATTTGGAACCTTATGCTTCTGCATGCCTTTGACAGCGAGGACAAGCTGTTATCAACCTTAATGAGGTCACACGCTTACCATACCAGTTACCATACACCCGCTTACTGTCATACCAGTAACACCTACTGGTAAAAAGCTCAACTTCCCACAAGATCTGATAAATCCAAAAAGTCAGCTCGCTGTTCTCTACTGCAATGGTACCAGTCAACCTGACAATGTAGAATTGACATCACAAGATAGTTTTAAAACAGTTGTTTTCAAATAAACACGAGTGTTGAATTTGCTTGTCATATTATTCTATTTTGACTATGTTTAGTTTGTGCACTTTTACTTAACTTGTAGGTGCTAATTCAAATATTATTGGTTCAGATATAGTGAAAGTGTTAAGCTCTTGTAAGTAATGCTGATATTTACCAGTACAAGTTACTTCTTTATTCTATAAGTCAAACAATCATCTATTGTACCTGATATATTGTTAGGTTCTATGGTATCTTATCTATTATGAAGCTTTATGGTACCTGATATATTGTAAGGCTCTGTAGTACCTGATGTATCGTAAGGTTTTTGGTACTTGATCAATTGTAAGGTTCTATGGTACCTGATCATTTGCAAAGTTCTATAGTAACTGAGCTATTGTCAGGTTCGCCCTTCACTCAGTTAGAGTACAGCAAATGGTGTATCGATAACTAACCATTATATTTAGAAGGTTGAAGTAGAGTAATAAAACTAGGATGGTAAAATCTTATTGGTAAAGACAGTGACGGCTGTATTTGTACTTTAATACTTTTTTTGTGCTACGCTAGGTAACTCTATGTTTACACACAGAGTTTGCTAGCGTAGCACAAAAATACAGCTCAAGTTGATAGGCTATTACTTACTGCTGTGACAAAACATCTAATACTAGTAGTTAGTAATACAAGAGATCTGTTATATTTTTTTTCAGGTGGTAAACTGATGAGCTGCTATACACTGTTGCACTATGGAACTGTCACATTTCCCTGTTTTCTTTAGTGCTCGCCGTGGAGGAATGTCAGTTATACCTAAACTTTCATGCCAAGTTCTAAACCTGCACCATCTACAGTTATCGCCAGACGATAGGTTGTGACAATTTTGAAGGCAGTTCTGATCAGCAAGAGTGTAAATTCATGAATTGCGAAATAATGATTCAGCTTGAGGTACGTTCCTAGAGTTGTTCCATTTTTCCTGACTAAAAGTAATTTTTATTTTGCGTGTAAATTTTAATAAGTGGCTAGCATTGATAGAAAGATATGTATTTTCTCTATTTTAAAGTTTTATGGTACCTGACCGATTGTAAAGTTTTATGATATCTGATATATTATCAGGTTCAATGGTATCTGATATATTGTAAGGTTCTATGGTATCTATTCTATTTGGGTGTAGTGGATTGAAGGTTGCAAATTCGAATCCTACGCAATGTAATGTTTTTCTAAACCTGTAATTGTGGTTTCAGACAGACAAAAGGACACGACTCATATGATAGCATAGAATGCACATGTTGCATATTATTCATTGAGTATGCTCACTAAATTATTCACTGAAAAAGAAACTGTTCAATTGCTTCACATCTGGTTAAAGTTGAGAATTCTTTTGAAACTAGTTAACATATGATTGGTTTTTATGACATGGTTATTTTTTCTTTAATTCAGAGTAGCAGAGGACATTTGGAACCTTATGCTTCTGCATGCCTTTGACAGCGAGGACAAGCTGTTATCAACTTTAATGAGGTCACACGCTTACCATACCAGTTACCATACACCCGCTTACTGTCATACCAGTAACACCTACTGGTAAAAAGCTCAACTTCCCACAAGATCTGATAAATCCAAAAAGTCAGCTCGCTGTTCTCTACTGCAATGGTACCAGTCAACCTGACAATGTAGAATTGACATCACAAGATAGTTTTAAAACAGTTGTTTTCAAATAAACATGAGTGTTGAATTTGCTTGTCATATTATTCTATTTTGACTATGTTTAGTTTGTGCACTTTTACTTAACTTGTAGGTGCTAATTCAAATATTATTGGTTCAGATATAGTGAAAGTGTTAAGCTCTTGTAAGTAATGCTGATATTTACCAGTACAAGTTACTTTTTTATTCTATAAGTCAAACAATCATCTATTGTACCTGATATATTGTTAGGTTCTATGGTATCTTATCTATTATGAAGCTTTATGGTACCTGATATATTGTAAGGCTCTGTAGTACCTGATGCATCGTAAGGTTTTTGGTACTTGATCAATTGTAAAGCTCTATGGTACCTGATCATTTGCAAAGTCCTATAGTAACTGAGCTATTGTCAGGTTCGCCCTTCACTCAGTTAGAGTACAGCAAATGGTGTATCGATAACTAACCATTATATTTAAAAGGTTGAAGTAGAGTAATAAAACTATGATGGTAAAATCTTATTGGTAATGACAGTGACGGCTGTATTTGTACTTTAATACATTTTTTGTGCTACGCTAGGTAACTCTATGTTTACACATAGAGTTTGCTAGCGTAGCACAAAAATACAGCTCAAGTTGATATTATTTACTGCTGTGACAAAACCTCTTTTACTAGTAGTTAGTAACACAAGCGATCTGTTATATTTTTTGAGGTGGTAAACTGATGAGCCGCTATACACTGTTGCACTATGGAACTGTCACATTTCCCTGTTTTCTTTAGTGCTCGCCGTGGAGGAATGTCAGTTATACCTAAACTTTCATGCCAAGTTCTATACCTGCACCATCTACAGTTATCGCCACACAATAGGTTGTGACAATTTTGAAGGCAGTTCTGATCAGCAAGAGTGTAAATTCATGAATTGCGAAATAATGATTAGGCTTGAGGTACGTTTCTAAAGTTTTTCCATTTTTCCTGACTAAAGGTGGTTTTTATTTTGCGTGTAAACATATAAAAGTGACTAGCATTGATAGAAAGATATGTATTTTCTCTATTTTAAAGTTTTATGGTACCTGATCAATTGCAAAGTTCTATGGTAAATGAGCTAATGTCAGGTTTGCCCTACATACAGTTAGAGTACAGCAAATGTTGTATCGATAACTAACCATTAGATTTGGAAGGTTGAAGTAGAGTAATAAAACTATGATGGTAAAATCTTATTGGTAAAGACAGTGACGGCGGTATTTATACTTTAATACATTTTTTGTGCTACGCTAGGTAACTCTATGTTTACACATAGAATTACCTAGCGTAGCACAAAAATACAGTTCAAGTTGATATTATTTACTGCTGTGACAAAACCTCTTTTACTAGTAGTTAGTAACACAAGAGATCTGTTATATTTTTTTGAGGTGGTAAACTGATGAGCCGCTATACACTGTTGCACTATGGAACTGTCACATTTCCCTGTTTTCTTTAGTGCTCGCCGAGGAGGAACGTCAGTTATACCTAAACTTTCATGCCAAGTTCTATACCTGCACCATCTACAGTTATCGCCACCCGATAGATTGTGACAATTTTGCAGGCAGTTCCGATCAGCAAGAGTATAAATTCATGAATTGCGAAATAATGATTCAGCTTGAGGTACGTTCCTAGAGTTGTTCCATTTTTCCTGACTAAAAGTAATTTTTATTTTGCGTGTAAATTTTAATAAGTGGCTAGCATTGATAGAAAGATATGTATTTTCTCTATTTTAAAGTTATATGGTACCTGACCGATTGTAAAGTTTTATGATATCTGATATATTATCAGGTTCAATGGTATCTGATATATTGTAAGGTTCTATGGTATCTATTCTATTTGGGTGTAGTGGATTGAAGGTTGCAAATTCGAATCCTACGCAATGTAATGTTTTTCTAAACCTGTAATTGTGGTTTCAGACAGACAAAAGGACACGACTCATATGATAGCATAGAATGCACATGTTGCATATTATTCATTGAGTATGCTCACTAAATTATTCACTGAAAAAGAAACTGTTCAATTGCTTCACATCTGGTTAAAGTTGAGAATTCTTTTGAAACTAGTTAACATATGATTGGTTTTTATGACATGGTTATTTTTTCTTTAATTCAGAGTAGCAGAGGACATTTGGAACCTTATGCTTCTGCATGCCTTTGACAGCGAGGACAAGCTGTTATCAACCTTAATGAGGTCACACGCTTACCATACCAGTTACCATACACCCGCTTACTGTCATACCAGTAACACCTACTGGTAAAAAGCTCAACTTCCCACAAGATCTGATAAATCCAAAAAGTCAGCTCGCTGTTCTCTACTGCAAAGGTACCAGTCAACCTGACAATGTAGAATTGACATCACAAGATAGTTTTAAAACAGTTGTTTTCAAATAAACATGAGTGTTGAATTTGCTTGTCATATTATTCTATTTTGACTATGTTTAGTTTGTGCACTTTCACTTAACTTGTAGGTGCTAATTCAAATATTATTGGTTCAGATATAGTGAAAGTGTTAAGCTCTTGTAAGTAATGCTGATATTTACCAGTACAAGTTACTTCTTTATTCTATAAGTCAAACAATCATCTATTGTACCTGATATATTGTTAGGTTCTATGGTATCTTATCTATTATGAAGTTTTATGGTACCTGATATATTGTAAGGCTCTGTAGTACCTGATGTATCGTAAGGTTTTTGGTACTTGATCAATTGTAAGGTTCTATGGTACCTGATCATTTGCAAAGTTCTATAGTAACTGAGCTATTGTCAGGTTCGCCCTTCACTCAGTTAGAGTACAGCAAATAGTGTATCGATAACTAACCATTATATTTAGAAGGTTGAAGTAGAGTAATAAAACTATGATGGTAAAATCTTATTGGTAAAGACAGTGACGGCTGTATTTGTACTTTAATACATTTTTTGTGCTACGCTAGGTAACTCTATGTTTACACATAGAGTTTGCTAGCGTAGCACAAAAATACAGCTCAAGTTGATAGGCTATTACTTACTGCTGTGACAAAACATCTAATACTAGTAGTTAGTAACACAAGAGATCTGTTATATTTTTTTTCAGGTGGTAAACTGATGAGCTGCTATACATTGTTGCACTATGGAACTTTCACACTTCCCTGTTTTCTTTAGTGCTCGCCGTGGAGGAATGTCAGTTATACCTAAACTTTCATGCCAAGTTCTATACCTGCACCATCTACAGTTATCGCCACACGATAGGTTGTGACAATTTTGAAGGCAGTTCTGATCAGCAAGAGTGTAAATTCATGAATTTCGAAATAATGATTAGGCTTGAGGTACGTTTCTAAAGTTTTTCCATTTTTCCTGACTAAAGGTGATTTTTATTTTGCGTGTAAACATATAAAAGTGACTAGCATTGATAGAAAGCTATGTATTTTCTCTATTGTAAGGTGCTATGGTACCTGATCAATTGCAAAGTTCTATGGTAATTGAGCTAATGTCAGGTTTGCCCTACATACAGTTGGAGTACAGCAAATGTTGTATCGATAACTAACCATCAGATTTGGAAGGTTGAAGTAGAGTAATAAAACTATGATGGTAAAATCTTATTGGTAAAGACAGTGACGGCGGTATTTATACTTTAATACAATTTTTGTGCTACGCTAGGTAACTCTATGTTTACACATAGAATTACCTAGCGTAGCACAAAAATACAGTTCAAGTTGATATTATTTACTGCTGTGACAAAACCTCTTTTACTAGTAGTTAGTAACACAAGAGATCTGTTATATTTTTTGAGGTGGTAAACTGATGAGCTGCTATACACTGTTGCACTATGGAACTGTCACATTTCCCTGTTTTCTTTAGTGCTTGCCGTGGAGGAATGTCAGTTATACCTAAACTTTCATGCCAAGTTCTATACCTGCACCATCTACAGTTATGGCCACACAATAGGTTGTGACAATTTTGAAGGCAGTTCTGATCAGCAAGAGTGTAAATTCATGAATTGCGAAATAATGATTAGGCTTGAGGTACGTTTCTAAAGTTTTTCCATTTTTCCTGACTAAAGGTGATTTTTATTTTGCGTGTAAACATATAAAAGTGACTAGCATTGATAGAAAGATATGTATTTTCTCTATTTTAAAGTTTTATGGTACCTGATCAATTGCAAAGTTCTATGGTAAATGAGCTAATGTCAGGTTTGCCCTACATACAGTTAGAGTACAGCAAATGTTGTATCGATAACTAACCATTAGATTTGGAAGGTTGAAGTAGAGTAATAAAACTATGATGGTAAAATCTTATTGGTAAAGACAGTGACGGCGGTATTTATACTTTAATACATTTTTTGTGCTACGCTAGGTAACTCTATGTTTACACATAGAATTACCTAGCGTAGCACAAAAATACAGTTCAAGTTGATATTATTTACTGCTGTGACAAAACCTCTTTTACTAGTAGTTAGTAACACAAGAGATCTGTTATATTTTTTTTCAGGTGGTAAACTGATGAGCTGCTATACACTGTTGCACTATGGAACTTTCACACTTCCCTGTTTTCTTTAGTGCTCGCCGTGGAGGAATGTCAGTTATACCTAAACTTTCATGCCAAGTTCTATACCTGCACCATCTACAGTTATCGCCACCTGATAGATTGTGACAATTTTGCAGGCAGTTCCGATCAGCAAGAGTATAAATTCATGAATTGTGAAATAATGATTCAGCTTGAGGTACGTTCCTAGAGTTGTTCCATTTTTCCTGACTAAAAGTAATTTTTATTTTGCGTGTAAATTTTAATAAGTGGCTAGCATTGATAGAAAGATATGTATTTTCTCTATTTTAAAGTTTTATGGTACCTGATCAATTGCAAAGTTCTATGGTAAATGAGCTAATGTCAGGTTTGCCCTACATACAGTTAGAGTACAGCAAATGTTGTATCGATAACTAACCATTAGATTTGGAAGGTTGAAGTAGAGTAATAAAACTATGATGGTAAAATCTTATTGGTAAAGACAGTGACGGCGGTATTTATACTTTAATACATTTTTTGTGCTACGCTAGGTAACTCTATGTTTACACATAGAATTACCTAGCGTAGCACAAAAATACAGTTCAAGTTGATATTATTTACTGCTGTGACAAAACCTATTTTACTAGTAGTTAGTAACACAAGAGATCTGTTATATTTTTTTGAGGTAGTAAACTGATGAGCCGCTATACACTGTTGCACTATGGAACTGTCACATTTCCCTGTTTTCTTTAGTGCTCGCCGAGGAGGAATGTCAGTTATACCTAAACTTTCATGCCAAGTTCTATACCTGCACCATCTACAGTTATCGCCACCCGATAGATTGTGACAATTTTGCAGGCAGTTCCGATCAGCAAGAGTATAAATTCATGAATTGCGAAATAATGATTCAGCTTGAGGTACGTTCCTAGAGTTGTTCCATTTTTCCTGACTAAAAGTAATTTTTATTTTGCGTGTAAATTTTAATAAGTGGCTAGCATTGATAGAAAGATATGTATTTTCTCTATTTTAAAGTTTTATGGTACCTGACCGATTGTAAAGTTTTATGATATCTGATATATTATCAGGTTCAATGGTATTTGATATATTGTAAGGTTCTATGGTATCTATTCTATTTGGGTGTAATGGATTGAAGGTTGCAAATTCGAATCCTACGCAATGTAATGTTTTTCTAAACCTGTAATTGTGGTTTCAGACAGACAAAAGGACACGACTCATATGATAGCATAGAATGCACATGTTGCATATTATTCATTGAGTATGCTCACTAAATTATTCACTGAAAAAGAAACTGTTCAATTGCTTCACATCTGGTTAAAGTTGAGAATTCTTTTGAAACTAGTTAACATATGATTGGTTTTTATGACATGGTTATTTTTTCTTTAATTCAGAGTAGCAGAGGACATTTGGAACCTTATGCTTCTGCATGCCTTTGACAGCGAGGACAAGCTGTTATCAACCTTAATGAGGTCACACGCTTACCATACCAGTTACCATACACCCGCTTACTGTCATACCAGTAACACCTACTGGTAAAAAGCTCAACTTCCCACAAGATCTGATAAATCCAAAAAGTCAGCTCGCTGTTCTCTACTGCAAAGGTACCAGTCAACCTGACAATGTAGAATTGACATCACAAGATAGTTTTAAAACAGTTGTTTTCAAATAAACATGAGTGTTGAATTTGCTTGTCATATTATTCTATTTTGACTATGTTTAGTTTGTGCACTTTTATTTAACTTGTAGGTGCTAATTCAAATATTATTGGTTCAGATATAGTGAAAGTGTTAAGCTCTTGTAAGTAATGCTGATATTTACCAGTACGAGTTACTTTTTTATTCTATAAGTCAAACAATCATCTATTGTACCTGATATATTGTTAGGTTCTATGGTATCTTATCTATTATGAAGCTTTATGGTACCTGATATATTGTAAGGCTCTGTAGTACCTGATGCATCGTAAGGTTTTTGGTGCTTGATCAATTGTAAGGCTCTATGGTACCTGATCATTTGCAAAGTCCTATAGTAACTGAGCTATTGTCAGGTTCGCCCTTCACTCAGTTAGAGTACAGCAAATGGTGTATCAATAACTAACCATTATATTTAAAAGGTTGAAGTAGAGTAATAAAACTATGATGGTAAAATCTTATTGGTAAAGACAGTGACGGCTGTATTTGTACTTTAATACATTTTTTGTGCTACGCTAGGTAACTCTATGTTTACACATAGAGTTTGCTAGCGTAGCACAAAAATACAGCTCAAGTTGATAGGCTATTACTTACTGCTGTGACAAAACATCTAATACTAGTAGTTAGTAACACAAGAGATCTGTTATATTTTTTTTCAGGTGGTAAACTGATGAGCTGCTATACACTGTTGCACTATGGAACTGTCACATTTCCCTGTTTTCTTTAGTGCTCGCCGTGGAGGAATGTCAGTTATACCTAAACTTTCATGCCAAGTTCTATACCTGCACCATCTACAGTTATCGCCACACGATAGGTTGTGACAATTTTGAAGGCAGTTCTGATCAGCAAGAGTGTAAATTCATGAATTGCGAAATAATGATTAGGCTTGAGGTACGTTTCTAAAGTGTTTCCATTTTTCCTGACTAAAGGTGATTTTTATTTTGCGTGTAAACATATAAAAGTGACTAGCATTGATAGAAAGCTATGTATTTTCTCTATTATAAGGTGCTATGGTACCTGATCAATTGCAAAGTTCTATGGTAAATGAGCTAATGTCAGTTTTGCCCTACATACAGTTAGAGTACAGCAAATGTTGTATCGATAACTAACCATTAGATTTGGAAGGTTGAAGTAGAGTAATAAAACTATGATGGTAAAATCTTATTGGTAAAGACAGTGACGGCGGTATTTATACTTTAATACATTTTTTGTGCTACGCTAGGTAACTCTATGTTTACACATAGAGTTTGCTAGCGTAGCACAAAAATACAGCTCAAGTTGATATTATTTACTGCTGTGACAAAACCTCTTTTACTAGTAGTTAGTAACACAAGAGATCTGTTATATTTTTTGAGGTGGTAAACTGATGAGCCGCTATACACTGTTGCACTATGGAACTGTCACATTTCCCTGTTTTCTTTAGTGCTCGCCGTGGAGGAATGTCAGTTATACCTAAACTTTCATGCCAAGTTCTATACCTGCACCATCTACAGTTATCGCCACACAATAGGTTGTGACAATTTTGAAAGCAGTTCTGATCAGCAAGAGTGTAAATTCATGAATTGCGAAATAATGATTAGGCTTGAGGTACGTTTCTAAAGTTTTTCCATTTTTCCTGACTAAAGGTGATTTTTATTCTGCGTGTAAACATATAAAAGTGACTAGCATTGATAGAAAGATATGTATTTTCTCTATTTGAAAGTTTTATGGTACCTGATCAATTGCAAAGTTCTATGGTAAATGAGCTAATGTCAGGTTTGCCCTACATACAGTTAGAGTACAGCAAATGTTGTATCGATAACTAACCATTAGATTTGGAAGGTTGAAGTAGAGTAATAAAACTATGATGGTAAAATCTTATTGGTAAAGACAGTGACGGCGGTATTTATACTTTAATACATTTTTTGTGCTACGCTAGGTAACTCTATGTTTACACATAGAATTACCTAGCGTAGCACAAAAATACAGTTCAAGTTGATATTATTTACTGCTGTGACAAAACCTCTTTTACTAGTAGTTAGTAACACAAGAGATCTGTTATATTTTTTGAGGTGGTTAACTGATGAGCCGCTATACACTGTTGCACTATGGAACTGTCACATTTCCCTGTTTTCTTTAGTGCTCGCCGAGGAGGAATGTCAGTTATACCTAAACTTTCATGCCAAGTTCTATACCTGCACCATCTACAGTTATCGCCACCCGATAGATTGTGACAATTTTGCAGGCAGTTCCGATCAGCAAGAGTATAAATTCATGAATTGCGAAATAATGATTCAGCTTGAGGTACGTTCCTAGAGTTGTTCCATTTTTCCTGACTAAAAGTAATTTTTATTTTGCGTGTAAATTTTAATAAGTGGCTAGCATTGATAGAAAGATATTTATTTTCTCTATTTTAAAGTTTTATGGTACCTGATCAATTGCAAAGTTCTATGGTAAATGAGCTAATGTCAGGTTTGCCCTACATACAGTTAGAGTACAGCAAATGTTGTATCGATAACTAACCATTAGATTTGGAAGGTTGAAGTAGAGTAATAAAACTATGATGGTAAAATCTTATTGGTAAAGACAGTGACGGCGGTATTTATACTTTAATACATTTTTTGTGCTACGCTAGGTAACTCTATGTTTACACATAGAGTTTGCTAGCGTAGCACAAAAATACAGCTCAAGTTGATATTATTTACTGCTGTGACAAAACCTCTTTTACTAGTAGTTAGTAACACAAGAGATCTGTTATATTTTTTGAGGTGGTAAACTGATGAGCCGCTATACACTGTTGCACTATGGAACTGTCACATTTCCCTGTTTTCTTTAGTGCTCGCCGTGGAGGAATGTCAGTTATACCTAAACTTTCATGCCAAGTTCTATACCTGCACCATCTACAGTTATCGCCACACAATAGGTTGTGACAATTTTGAAGGCAGTTCTGATCAGCAAGAGTGTAAATTCATGAATTGCGAAATAATGATTAGGCTTGAGGTACGTTTCTAAAGTTTTTCCATTTTTCCTGACTAAAGGTGATTTTTATTTTGCGTGTAAACATATAAAAGTGACTAGCATTGATAGAAAGATATGTATTTTCTCTATTTGAAAGTTTTATGGTACCTGATCAATTGCAAAGCTCTATGGTAAATGAGCTAATGTCAGGTTTGCCCTACATACAGTTAGAGTACAGCAAATGTTGTATCGATAACTAACCATTAGATTTGGAAGGTTGAAGTAGAGTAATAAAACTATGATGGTAAAATCTTATTGGTAAAGACAGTGACGGCGGTATTTATACTTTAATACATTTTTTGTGCTACGCTAGGTAACTCTATGTTTACACATAGAATTACCTAGCGTAGCACAAAAATACAGTTCAAGTTGATATTATTTACTGCTGTGACAAAACCTCTTTTACTAGTAGTTAGTAACACAAGAGATCTGTTATATTTTTTTGAGGTGGTAAACTGATGAGCCGCTATACACTGTTGCACTATGGAACTGTCACATTTCCCTGTTTTCTTTAGTGCTCGCCGAGGAGGAACGTCAGTTATACCTAAACTTTCATGCCAAGTTCTATACCTGCACCATCTACAGTTATCGCCACCCGATAGATTGTGACAATTTTGCAGGCAGTTCCGATCAGCAAGAGTATAAATTCATGAATTGCGAAATAATGATTCAGCTTGAGGTACGTTCCTAGAGTTGTTCCATTTTTCCTGACTAAAAGTAATTTTTATTTTGCGTGTAAATTTTAATAAGTGGCTAGCATTGATAGAAAGATATGTATTTTCTCTATTTTAAAGTTATATGGTACCTGACCGATTGTAAAGTTTTATGATATCTGATATATTATCAGGTTCAATGGTATCTGATATATTGTAAGGTTCTATGGTATCTATTCTATTTGGGTGTAGTGGATTGAAGGTTGCAAATTCGAATCCTACGCAATGTAATGTTTTTCTAAACCTGTAATTGTGGTTTCAGACAAACAAAAGGACACGACTCATATGATAGCATAGAATGCACATGTTGCATATTATTCATTGAGTATGCTCACTAAATTATTCACTGAAAAAGAAACTGTTCAATTGCTTCACATCTGGTTAAAGTTGAGAATTCTTTTGAAACTAGTTAACATATGATTGGTTTTTATGACATGGTTATTTTTTCTTTAATTCAGAGTAGCAGAGGACATTTGGAACCTTATGCTTCTGCATGCCTTTGACAGCGAGGACAAGCTGTTATCAACCTTAATGAGGTCACACGCTTACCATACCAGTTACCATACACCCGCTTACTGTCATACCAGTAACACCTACTGGTAAAAAGCTCAACTTCCCACAAGATCTGATAAATCCAAAAAGTCAGCTCGCTGTTCTCTACTGCAAAGGTACCAGTCAACCTGACAATGTAGAATTGACATCACAAGATAGTTTTAAAACAGTTGTTTTCAAATAAACATGAGTGTTGAATTTGCTTGTCATATTATTCTATTTTGACTATGTTTGGTTTGTGCACTTTTACTTAACTTGTAGGTGCTAATTCAAATATTATTGGTTCAGATATAGTGAAAGTGTTAAGCTCTTGTAAGTAATGCTGATATTTACCAGTACAAGTTACTTCTTTATTCTATAAGTCAAACAATCATCTATTGTACCTGATATATTGTTAGGTTCTATGGTATCTTATCTATTATGAAGTTTTATGGTACCTGATATATTGTAAGGCTCTGTAGTACCTGATGTATCGTAAGGTTTTTGGTACTTGATCAATTGTAAGGTTCTATGGTACCTGATCATTTGCAAAGTTCTATAGTAACTGAGCTATTGTCAGGTTCGCCCTTCACTCAGTTAGAGTACAGCAAATGGTGTATCGATAACTAACCATTATATTTAGAAGGTTGAAGTAGAGTAATAAAACTATGATGGTAAAATCTTATTGGTAAAGACAGTGACGGCTGTATTTGTACTTTAATACTTTTTTTGTGCTACGCTAGGTAACTCTATGTTTACACATAGAGTTTGCTAGCGTAGCACAAAAATACAGCTCAAGTTGATATTATTTACTGCTGTGACAAAACCTCTTTTACTAGTAGTTAGTAACACAAGAGATCTGTTATATTTTTTGAGGTGGTAAACTGATGAGCCGCTATACACTGTTGCACTATGGAACTGTCACATTTCCCTGTTTTCTTTAGTGCTCGCCGTGGAGGAATGTCAGTTATACCTAAACTTTCATGCCAAGTTCTATACCTGCACCATCTACAGTTATCGCCACACAATAGGTTGTGACAATTTTGAAGGCAGTTCTGATCAGCAAGAGTGTAAATTCATGAATTGCGAAATAATGATTAGGCTTGAGGTACGTTTCTAAAGTTTTTCCATTTTTCCTGACTAAAGGTGATTTTTATTTTGCGTGTAAACATATAAAAGTGACTAGCATTGATAGAAAGATATGTATTTTCTCTATTTTAAAGTTTTATGGTACCTGATCAATTGCAAAGTTCTATGGTAAATGAGCTAATGTCAGGTTTGCCCTACATACAGTTAGAGTACAGCAAATGTTGTATCGATAACTAACCATTAGATTTGGAAGGTTGAAGTAGAGTAATAAAACTATGATGGTAAAATCTTATTGGTAAAGACAGTGACGGCGGTATTTATACTTTAATACATTTTTTGTGCTACGCTAGGTAACTCTATATTTACACATAGAATTACCTAGCGTAGCACAAAAATACAGTTCAAGTTGATATTATTTACTGCTGTGACAAAACCTCTTTTACTAGTAGTTAGTAACACAAGAGATCTGTTATATTTTTTTGAGGTTGTAAACTGATGAGCCGCTATACACTGTTGCACTATGGAACTGTCACATTTCCCTGTTTTCTTTAGTGCTCGCCGAGGAGGAACGTCAGTTATACCTAAACTTTCATGCCAAGTTCTATACCTGCACCATCTACAGTTATCGCCACCCGATAGATTGTGACAATTTTGCAGGCAGTTCCGATCAGCAAGAGTATAAATTCATGAATTGCGAAATAATGATTCAGCTTGAGGTACGTTCCTAGAGTTGTTCCATTTTTCCTGACTAAAAGTAATTTTTATTTTGCGTGTAAATTTTAATAAGTGGCTAGCATTGATAGAAAGATATGTATTTTCTCTATTTTAAAGTTATATGGTACCTGACCGATTGTAAAGTTTTATGATATCTGATATATTATCAGGTTCAATGGTATCTGATATATTGTAAGGTTCTATGGTATCTATTCTATTTGGGTGTAGTGGATTGAAGGTTGCAAATTCGAATCCTACGCAATGTAATGTTTTTCTAAACCTGTAATTGTGGTTTCAGACAGACAAAAGGACACGACTCATATGATAGCATAGAATGCACATGTTGCATATTATTCATTGAGTATGCTCACTAAATTATTCACTGAAAAAGAAACTGTTCAATTGCTTCACATCTGGTTAAAGTTGAGAATTCTTTTGAAACTAGTTAACATATGATTGGTTTTTATGACATGGTTATTTTTTCTTTAATTCAGAGTAGCAGAGGACATTTGGAACCTTATGCTTCTGCATGCCTTTGACAGCGAGGACAAGCTGTTATCAACCTTAATGAGGTCACACGCTTACCATACCAGTTACCATACACCCGCTTACTGTCATACCAGTAACACCTACTGGTAAAAAGCTCAACTTCCCACAAGATCTGATAAATCCAAAAAGTCAGCTCGCTGTTCTCTACTGCAAAGGTACCAGTCAACCTGACAATGTAGAATTGACATCACAAGATAGTTTTAAAACAGTTGTTTTCAAATAAACATGAGTGTTGAATTTGCTTGTCATATTATTCTATTTTGACTATGTTTAGTTTGTGCACTTTTACTTAACTTGTAGGTGCTAATTCAAATATTATTGGTTCAGATATAGTGAAAGTGTTAAGCTCTTGTAAGTAATGCTGATATTTACCAGTACAAGTTACTTTTTTATTCTATAAGTCAAACAATCATCTATTGTACCTGATATATTGTTAGGTTCTATGGTATCTTATCTATTATGAAGCTTTACGGTACCTGATATATTGTAAGGCTCTGTAGTACCTGATGCATCGTAAGGTTTTTGGTACTTGATCAATTGTAAAGCTCTATGGTACCTGATCGTTTGCAAAGTCCTATAGTAACTGAGCTATTGTCAGGTTCGCCCTTCACTCAGTTAGAGTACAGCAAATGGTGTATCGATAACTAACCATTATATTTAAAAGGTTGAAGTAGAGTAATAAAACTATGATGGTAAAATCTTATTGGTAAAGACAGTGACGGCTGTATTTGTACTTTAATACATTTTTTGTGCTACGCTAGGTAACTCTATGTTTACACATAGAGTTTGCTAGCGTAGCACAAAAATACAGCTCAAGTTGATATTATTTACTGCTGTGACAAAACCTCTTTTACTAGTAGTTAGTAACACAAGCGATCTGTTATATTTTTTGAGGTGGTAAACTGATGAGCCGCTATACACTGTTGCACTATG